>NC_057798.1:157413351-157597696 GCF_018294505.1 Triticum aestivum | reverse complement strand
GAGCGGCGAGGCGGCGAGCAGGTGCGTGGCACCCATGCGGTGCTTGCCGTCGAGCACCTTGCCTGCCTGCCTGGCCGGCAAGCAGCTCGCTGGCGCGGCGCTGGGCTGGGCCGGCAGGTGGACCGGGTTGCAGGCGCCAGGTAAGTCCTTCCTTTCTGTTTTTTTTTTCTATTTCTATTTTTCTGCAACTTTGTTGAATTATTAAAAATACCTAGGCAACTCCTAAAATCACCAAACTGCTCCTGGTCCAAAGTTGGAATATTTCCAACATGAAACATTTGAGTTTAGGAATATTTGAGCATTTGAAATATTTTATATAATTTTAAATGCCCAAATTCAAATACTTATCATTTAATTCAAAGACCCTAAGATGAGCTAGAAAATGGTGCAACACTTTTGGCAGAGGTTCTGAACCGAGACAAAAATGATGGACATTTTAGAAGGGCATTTCAGGTTCATTGAAATTATTTTTAGTAAACCCTAGTTGTTTCAGAGGGGGCTGGGGGTTCTGACATCCCCATTTCAGGTTTCTGTTGAAAGAATAAACATGATGCAACACTCTAATGCATGAACTAGCTAGGGTGTGACATGATCAGATTTATCCATGGTTATTAATTGAATCTTCTCTGAATTCTTTTATGTATGATTGAGTTATCTTTGCAAGTCTCTTCGAATTATCGGTTTGGTTTGGCCTACTAGATTGATCTTTCTTGCCATGGGAGAAGTGCTTAGCTTTGGGTTCAATCTTGCGGTGTTCTTACCCAGTGACAGAAAGGGTTGCAAGACACGTATTGTATTGTTGCCATCGAGGATAACAAGATGGGGTTTATATCATATTGCATGAGTTTATCCCTCTACATCATATCATCTTGCTTAATGTGTTACTCCGTTCTTATGAACTTAACACTCTAGATGCATGCTGGATAGCGGTCGATGTGTGGAGTAATAGTAGTAGATGCAGGAAGGAGTCGATCTACTTGTTTTGGATGTGATGCCTATATACATGATCATGCCTAGATAACGTCATAATTATTCTCTTTTCTATCAATTGTTTGACAGTAATTTGTTCACCCACCATAATACTTATGCTCTCAAGAGAAGCCTCTATTGAAACCTATGGCCCCTGGGTCTATCTCTTATCATATTTGCTTTCAATCTCTTTTAGTTTGCATCTTTACTTTCTTGCATCTATATTACAAAATACCAAAAATATATTTATCTTATCATACTATCTTTATTAGATCTCAATTTAGCAAGTGGCTGTGAAGGGATTGACAACCCCTTTATTACGTTGGTTGCGAGTTCTCGGTTTGTTTGTGTAGGTGCATGGGACTTTTGAGGAGCCTCCAACTAGATTGATACCTTGGTTCTCAAAAACTGAGGGAAATACTTACGCTACACTTGCTGCATCACCCTCTCCTCTTCGGGGAAAACCAACGCTAGCTCAAGACATATCAAGAAGGATTTCTGGCGCCGTTTCCGGGGAGGTCTTCGCTCAAGTCAAGACATACCAAGTACCTATCACAAACCCATCTCCCTCGCATTTACATTATTTGCCATTTGCCTCTTGTTTTCCTCTCCCCGACTTCACCCTTGCCATTTTATTCGCCCTCTCTTTCCCAATCTCCTCTCTCTTTCGTTTGCCTTTCTGTTTGCTTGTGTCTCCATGTGCCTTCCATGTGCTTGCATCTTTGCTTGCTAAACATCTATTGATATGGATCCACTTAAATTGTTCTATTTGGATCATCTTCGATCCTTATGCTCTCATGCTGAAACCACAACTAGCCTAGTTGATGGGAAATCTTTAGATGAGCATGCTCATTTTGTGCGTCATCGTTTGTCTGAAAAAGGGATGGTCATATGGTATCGTATAAATAGTTTGCTATGATATGCTTGGAATCTTTGTGAACTTTGTGATTTTACTTGTTGCTCTAAGAACCCTAAAAAACACCTTCCCTACCTATGTGAGTTCAATGATAATGAAATCTTATCTTCTTATGCAAAGGGTGTTTATAGTTACTATGATATCGAACAAATTGAATAATTTGTCGTTTTTAAGGGTGCTCATGAAGTTGCTTCTTTGATTGAAAAGTATGATTTTACTCTCAACAAGTCTGAAAATTCTGTCATACTTAAATATTGCAATGAAAAATTTGCTCATAATGTCTAGGTCCAAGAATTTATTGAAAGAATGACCGTTGCTTTGGAAGAAAATAATGATATGCATGAATCTATAGATAATGATGATTCCGATGATTTGGCTGAAATATCCCTTGATGAACATGATGCTTGCTATACTTGTGGCTATGATGCCAATATTTATGAAGACGAATTTGCTATAGTTCCTTATGTTAAACATGAGATCGTTGCTATTGCACCCATACTTGGTAGTTCCTTCGATGAAAAGCTTGATTGCAATGATTTTACTATAAATTATCTTGATGTCAATTGTGCTAATAATATGCAAAACCCTAAGCTTGGGGATGCTAGTTTTGCTATGTTTACTACTTGTTGCAATGATCATGATTGGGTGGTTCTTCTGATGTTCTTGAAAATTTATTTAAGCCCCATGATGAATATGAGATTGATAATAGTGTTTGCAATATTGAAAGTGGGTTTGGAAGAGTGTCAACTTTAGATCCCACATATTTGGATAATGTTCAATCTTATGAAGTTTTTGATAAAAGTGGGTTTGGAGAGGTCATGACTTTAGTTAATGTTAATCCCACTATTTTGGAAGAGTGTCAACTTTGCATGCATGTGGATCGTATTGAGAATATGTTTTGTGATAGCTATATTGTTGAATTTGCCTATGATCCTACATGTAATTATTATGAGAGAGGAAAATATGGTCGTAGAAATTGTTATCTTATTAAATTACCTCTCGTCATGTTGAGATTGCTTTCGTCTCTTTCTTCTTCCTTGCATATGCTTGTTTTTGCTTGCCTTGCAAATTTGTTTGCTTATAATATGCCTATGCATAGGAAGTATGTTAGACTTAGATGTGTTTGTCATGTGTTTCATGATTCTCTCTTTATTGCTTCAATTCTTGTCTTTCATGTGAGCATCATTAAAATTATCAATGCCTAGCTAGGGGCATTAAACAATAGTGCCAGTTGGGAGGCAACCCAATTTTGTTTATGTTCTTTGTTTTTATTCCTGTTTAGTATTAAATTTTGTGTCTACTTTATGTTTAGATGTGTTTTTATCTTTTGTTTAGTGTTTGTGCCAAGTAGAACCTATAGGATAAACTATGATGATGGTTGATTTGATTCTGCTGAAAAACAGAAACTTTGTGCTCACGAGAAAAAATTCAATAAATCACAGAAAAGAGATTTTGCATTGATTCTTTTTGCTTATGATCAATACACAAATTTTACAGTACTTCCTATTTTTGTAGGAATTTTATAGTTTCAGAAGTTTGCGTTAGTTACAGATTGCTACAGACTGTTCTGTTTTTGACAGATTCTGTTTTTCATGTGTTGTTTGCTTATTTCAATGCATCTATGGCTAATAAATTAGTTTATAAACCATAAGGAAGTTGGAATACAGTAGGTTTAATACCAAAATAAATAAATAATGAGTTCATTACAGTACCTTATGTGGTGGTTTTGTTTTCTTTCACTAACGGAGCTTATAAGATTTCCTGTTGAGTTTTGTGTTGTGAAGTTTTCAAGTTTTGGGTAAAGCTTTTATGGACTATGGAATAAAGAGTGGCAAGAGCCTAAGCTTGGGGATGATTATGGCACCCCAAGATATTCAATAATATCCAAAAGCCTAAGCTTGGGGATGCCCCGGGAAGGCATCCCCTCTTTCGTCTTCATTCATTGGTAACTTTACTTGGAGCTATATTTTTATTCGCCACATGATATGTGTTTTCCTTGGAGCGTCGTGTATTATATTGGTCTTAGCTTGTTAGTTTACCACAATCATCCTTGCTGTAACACACCTTTTTGGAGAATCCTATTTGATTAGAATTTGCTAGAATACTCTATGTGCTTCACTTATATCTTTTGAGCTTGATAGTTTTTGCTCTAGTGCTTCACTTATATCTTTTAGAGCATGGTGGTGGATTAATTTTATAGAAATTGCTAGTCTCTCATGCTTCACTTATATTATTTTGAGAGTCTCTTAGAACAGCATGGTATTTGCTATGGTTTTAATTTGGTCCTAGAATGATGAGCATCCAAGTTGGGTATAATAAAAACTATCATAGAAAGTGAATTGGATGCTATGATCAATTTGATGCTTAATAATTGTTTTGAGATATGGAGGTAGTAATATTAAAGTCATGCTAGTTGGGTGATTATGGATTTAAAGAATGCTTGTGTTGAAGTTTGTGATTCCCGTAGCATGCACGTATGGTGAACCGCTTTGTGATGAAGTTGGAGCACAATTTTATTTATTGATTGTCTTCCTTATGAGTGGCAGTCGGGGACGAGCGATGGTCTTTTCCTACCAATCTATCCCCCTAGGAGCATGCGTGTAGTGCTTTGGTTTTTGATGAATTCTAAATTTTTACAACAAGTATATGAGTTCTTTTGATTAATCTTGAGTCCATGGATTATGCGCACTCCTTTCACCCCTCCATTATTGCTAGCCTCTCTTGTATCATGCAACTTTTGCCGGTACCATATACCCACCTTATACCTTCCTCAAAACAGCCACCATACCTACCTATTATGGCATTTCCATAGCCATTCCGAGATATATTGCCATGCAACTTTCCACCGTTCCGTTCATATGACACACATTACTTTTGTCATATTGCTCTTTGCATGATCATGTAGTTGACATCGTATTTGTGGCAAAGCCACCATCATATTTTTCACAAATGTCGCTCTTGATTCATTGCATATCCCGGTATACCGTCGGAGGAATTCACATAGAGTCATATCTTGTTCTAGCTTTGAGTTGTAAATCCATAAAAGTGTGATGATCTTCATTATTAGAGCATTGTCCCAGTGAGGAAAGGATGATGAAGACTATGATTCCCCCACAAGTCGCGATGAGACTTTGGACTTTACAAAAAAAGACAAATGCCAAAAAAAAAAGAAAATGCCAAAGAAAAAAAGAAAAAAAAGAATGAGAGAAAAAGAGAGAAGGGACAATGCTACTATCTCTTTTTCCACACTTGTGCTTCAAAATAGCACCATGATCTTCATGATAGAGAGTCTCATATGTTGTCACTTTCATTTACTAGTGGGAATTTTTCATTATAGAACTTGGCTTGTATATTCCAATGATGGGCTTCCTCAAAATGCCCTAGGTCTTCATGAGCGAGCAAGTTGGATGCACACCCACTAGTTTTCTTTTGTTGAGCTTTCATATATTTATAGCTCTAGTGCATCCGTTGCATGGCAATCCCTACTCACGCCTAGTTGATGTGAGACTATCTTCTCCTTTTTTGTCTTCTCCACAACCACCGTTATATTCCACATATAGTGCTATGTCCATGGCTCACGCTCATGTATTGCGTGAAAGTTGAAAAAGTTTGAGATTATTAAAATATGAAACAATTGCTTGGCTCGTCATCGGGGTTGTGCATGATTAAACACTTTGTGTGATGAAGATAGAGCATAGACAGACTATATGATTTTGTAGGGATAACTTTCTTTTGGCCATGCTATTTTGAGAAGACATAATTACTTGCTTGGTATGCTTGAAGTATTACTATTTCTTATGTCAATATGAACTTTTATTTTGTATTATTTGGATCTGAACATTCATGCCACAATGAAAGAAAATTACATTATGAATTATGCTAGGTAGCATTCCACATCAAAAATTCTCTTTTTATCATTTACCTACTCGAGGACGAGCAGGAATTACGTTTGGGGATGCTTGATACGTCTCCAACGTATCTATAATTTTTGATTGTTCCATGTATTATATTACCTGTTTTGGATGCTTATGGGCTTTATTCTACATATTTATATCATTTTTGGGACTAACCTACTAACCGGAGGCCCAACCCATATTGCTGTTTTTTTTGCCTATTTCAGTATTTCGAAGAAAAGGAATATCAAACGGAGTCCAAACGGAATGAAACCTTCGGGAGCGTTATTTTTGGAACAAATCTGATCCGGAGAGCCCAGAGTGCAAGTGAAGAAAGCTCCGAGGGCCCCACGAGATAGGAGGGCGTGCCCCCCTGTAGGGCGCGCCCCCCTTTCTTGTGGGCCCCTCGGGCGTCCACCGACATACTTCTTCCTCCTATATATACCTATGGACCCCGAAAACATCCGGGGGCACCACGAAACACAATTTCCACCACCGTAACCTTCTGTATCCGCGAGATCCCATCTTGGAGCCTTCGCTGGAACTCTGCCGGAAGGGGAATCGACCATGGAGGGCCTCTACATCAACATCCTTGCCCCTCCTATGAGTTGTGAGTAGTTTACCACAGACCTACGGGTCCATAGTTATTAGCTAGATGGCTTCCTCTCTCTTTTTGGATCTCAATACAATGTTCTCCCCCTCTCTTGTGGAGATCTATTCGATGTAATCTCTTTTTGCGGTGTGTTTGCCAAGATCCGATGAATTGTGAGTTTATGATCAGATTTATCTATGGTTATTAATTGAATCTTCTCTGAATTCTTTTATGTATGATTGAGTTATCTTTGCAAGTCTCTTCGAATTATCGGTTTGGTTTGGCCTACTAGATTGATCTTTCTTGCCATGGGAGAAGTGCTTAGCTATGGGTTCAATCTTGCGGTGTTCTTAACTAGTGACAGAAAGGGTTGCAAGACACGTATTGTATTGTTGCCATCGAGGATAACAAGATGGGGTTTATATCATATTGCATGAGTTTATCCCTCTACATCATATCGTCTTGCTTAATGCGTTACTCCGTTCTTATGAACTTAATACTCTAGATGCATGCTGGATAGCGGTCGATGTGTGGAGTAATAGTAGTAGATGCAGGCATGAGTCGATCTACTTGTTTTGGATGTGATGCTTATTTACATGATCATGCCTAGATAACGTCATAATTATTCACTTTTCTATCAATTGTTTGACAGTAATTTGTTCACCCACCATAATACTTATGCTCTTGAGAGAAGCCTCTAGTGAAACCTATGGCCCCCGGGTCTATCTCTTATCATATTTGCTTTCAATCTACTTTTATTTTGCATCTTTACTTTCTTGCATCTATATTACAACATACCAAAAATATATTTATCTTATCATACTATGTTTATTAGATCTCACTTTCACAAGTGGCCATGAAGGGATTGACAACCCCTTTATTGCGTTGGTTGCGAGTTCTCAGTTTGTTTGTGTAGGTGCGTGGGACTTTTGAGGAGCCTCCTACTGGATTGATACCTTGGTTCTCAAAAACTGAGGGGAAATACTTACGCTACACTTGCTGCATCACCCTCTCCTCTTCGGGGAAAACCAACGCTAGCTGAAGACGTAGCAATGGCGGCGGACGTGGAGGCGCTGGCCACCGAATCGTCGCTCTCCGCGTACCCGGCTTCTATCGCTGCTTGCATGGCGCGGCCACCGGCATGGGAGTCTCGGCCATAGAAACGGGAGATGTGGTACGAGGCAGCGGCATGGACGACATCAACGACGCCCGTGTGTTGCTCCTTGTCGAGCTGGCCTGGAGTGGCGAGTTATTGAACCACGTGCCGGCTTGGGGCGGCAACTGGCTCCGTCGAGCGAGGGGAGGGAGGTGGATCAGCAAGCTGCATAGCTTGTATCCGGCGGGCTCGGCGGGCCACCCAGCCAGCTTGGATGCAGAATAACTACTCTTTGTAAGCCATTGTAAGAGTGGAAAAAATGGTGAAGGAGGAGATAGGGGAGCGGCAGAGGTGTGCGATTCTTGGCCGACATTTGGCCTCGTTTAAATAGGAGATTAAATAGACGGCGGATGGGAGGAGCACGGCCGGCATGGCGTTTAATGCCGGCCTGGTCATGAATGGACGTGTGTCCAGAGCGAGTTTCTCGGCTTCCACACGGGCAAGTTTCATGGAGGCATTTGAATGCGGCAAGGAGGCATGTTCAACTGGGCATGCAACGAGTGGCGCCCTCAACTCTAATGTTGGACATTGTGCCATTCTTCCATTGACGTGTGGGCTCTTTGGGTACATGGCATGCATGACAGTGACCCAATGCACGCAGCGCACAACAGAGGAACCTTTGGTGGGCCAGGGCGGTCAGAAGCGGGCATTTCATAAACCGATGATTGTTCATTGAGTGTGGCGTCATCTTTTTCCTATAGATAAGCCTACTATGTTGATAGCCCGTTCGATACGTTGTGATTCATAAAGACCGCTGCAAACATCAATCTTCTGCTTATCACAGATAAGATTATTACCCGTAACAATCCATGTCCTTAACAAAGGGTGCATGCACGTATAGGTTGAGCATGTGTCTTGCGTCGTGTGATGTGTGAATGCAGGCGTGCGAGTGTTGCATGCGTGCAAGGGTATGTTTCAGTGTTTCATGCATGTGTTCGTACCTGCATGTGTTCGTGAGTGCACATGTACGTGTCAGTGTTGCATGCTTGCATGCATGCGTGTCTTGCGTGCGTGCATGTGTACGTGCGGGGTGAGGCTACCCGTCAGTCGACTGACTTTTTCATCTTTGTTCATTAGATTTTCCAGCCATTGGATACGAAATCAAGGGCCTGCAGTTTATCTTCAAACTCCAACCCCTGAGCCGCCAGCCACCACCGGCCGAACCACCGCCCCCCATCGCCGCGGCCGGCCCACGCCGCCACGCTGCTACACCCGCCCCGAAACCACTCCCCACCGCCAGTCCGCCACCGCACCGGCCATCCCTCTAGGCCCCCCCGCGCCGAGCTTTTTCTCTGGCGATCCCCACCCCACCGCCCAATCAATACGCCCCCACCGACGGCGAATGCCAACCAGAGGTCTCACGACTTCATATACCCACTGACAACTAATTTATTACCATTTCTGTCCTTCATATATGCACTGACGGGTGGGCCATATGGTAATGTGCGCTGCTGAATGTGGACCGTTTGACTGGTCAATTGATCATGTCATTAACAAATTACGGAGCTGTATGGTGAGCTAGTGACCGTATGATCACCCTAAAATGTATTTTATTAACATAGTTGATACGTCTCCAACGTATCTATAATTTTTGATTACTCCATGCTACTTTGTCTACTGTTTTGGACTATATTGGGCTTTATTTTCCACTTTTATATTATTTTTATTTTATTAACATAGTCGATACGTCTCCAACGTATCTATAATTTTTGATTACTCCATGCTACTTTGTCTACTGTTTTGGACTATATTGGGCTTTATTTTCCACTTTTATATTATTTTTGGGACTAACCTATTAACCGGAGGTCCAGCCCAGATTTGCTGTTTTTTGCCTTTTCCAGTATTTCGAAGAAACAAAATATCAAACGGAGTCCAAACGGAATGAAACCTTCGGAAACGTGATTTTCTCACCGAACGTGATCCAGGAGACTTGGACCCTACTCCAAGAAGTTCTAGAGGCGTTCACGAGGGTGGAGGGCGCGCCCCCCTGCCTCGTGACCCCTCTGTTGCTCCACCGACGTACTCCTTCCTCCTATATATACCCACGTACCCCCGTCAGATCAGATACGGAGCCAAAAACCTAATTCCACCGCCGCAACCTTCTGTATCCGTGAGATCCCATCTTGGGCCTGTTCTGGAGCTCCGTCGGAGAGGGCATCCACCACGGAGGGCTTCTACATCAACATCATAGCCTCTCCGATGAAGTGTGAGTAGTTTACTTCAGACCTTCGGGTCCATAGTTATTAGCTAGATGGCTTCTTCTCTCTTTTTGGATCTCAATACAATGTTCTCCCCCTCTCTTGTGGAGATCTATTCGATGTAATCTTCTTTTTGTGGTGTGTTTGTTGAGACCGATGAATTGTGGGTTTATGATCCAGCTTATCTATGAACAATATTTGATTCTTCTCTGAATTATTTTATGTATGATTGAGTTATATTTACAAGTCTCTTCGAATTATCCTTTTGGTTTGGCCAACTAGATTGGTAGTTCTTGCAATGGGAGAAGTGTTTAGCTTTGGGTTCAATCTTGCGGTGTCCTTAGTGACAGAAAGAGTTGCAAGGCACGTATTGTATTGTTTCCATCGAGGATAACAAGATGGGTTTTTGTATCATATTGCATGAATTTATCCCTCTACATCATGTCATCTTGCTTATGGCGTTACTCTGTTTTTACTTAATACTCTACATGCATGCTGGATAGCGGTCGATGAGTGGAGTAATAGTAGTAGATGTAGAATCGTTTCGATCTACTTGTTTTGGACGTGATGCCTATATACATGATCATGCCTAGATAATCTCATAATTATTCGCATTTCTATCAATTGCTCAACAGTAATTTGTACACCCACCGTAGAATACTTATGCTCTTGAGAGAAGCCACTAGCGAAACCTATGGCCCCCGGGTCTATTCTCATCATATCAATCTCCATTACTTTATTTACTTGCTTTGTTTTACTTTGCCTTTTACTTTTTACTTTGCATCTATCAATCAAAAATACCAAAAATATTATCTCTATCAGATCTCACTCTCGTAAGTGACCGTGAAGGGATTAACAACCCCTAAGTGTTGGTTGCGAGTTGCTATCATTTTGTGTATGTACGAGGGACTTGTGTGTGATCTCCTACTGGATTGATACCTTGATTCTCAAAAACTGAGGGAAATACTTACGCTACTTTACTGCATCATGCTCTCCTCTTCGGGGAAATCCAACGCAATGCTCAAGAGGTAGCAAGAAGAATTTCTGGCGCCGTTGCCGGGGAGTTCGCGCAAAAGTCAACTATACCAAGTACCATCACAATCCCTATCTCTCGCATTACATTATTTGCCTCTCGTTTTCCTCTCCCCCACTTCACCCTTGCCTTTTTATTCGCCCTCTCTTTCCCAATCTCCTCCTCTCTTTCTCTTTTGCCTTTTTCTCGTTTGCCTTTGCTTGTGTGTTGGATTACTTGTTACCATGGCCGAATCAAAAAGAACTAAGGGATTTCTCCCGAGTTCTAGTGCCTTGGATAACCTATCTATCCTTTCTAAGCTCATAAACAATGATGCTTCAGAGAGACCCACCGGGATCACTAACGAGAATTTAGATGATTTTGATGATGATGACTCCGGAATCTTTCGCTATTTACTTGATGAATCTTTAAAAGATGCTTGGGATAGGTTATTAAGAATCCGGGCTAGTTATGTGCCACAATATCAAATTGATGTTTACTTAAAAAGTTTCTATGTTGGCTTGCCCGCCTCTTTCAAACAAGTTCTAGACTCTATTTTTGTAGAAGGTTTTCTTGAAGGGGACGCTATAGATACCTATGAAAAAATGAAAACCATATTTGGGCACCCTTTAAATGATAAAGTTGAATCAACTACTCTCTTGTGCTTTTATCAAAATGAAGCTATTAAACAAATGAAGTCTAGCTTGGATGCAAATTTTCGTAACGTGCTTAATCTCACCTCATCCATTAATGGCAATGTTCTTAATCTGAATAGAAGGATGAATGACTTATAAAAGATACCTTCTCTTTCTACTTACACTTCCGGTGCCAGGGGGGCACTCGTTAGATCTATCTTCGCTTTTATGCCTAGCTAGGGGCGTTAAACGATAGCGCTTGTTGGGAGGCAACCCAATTTTATTTTGTGTTGTTTGTTTTTGTTCCTGTTTACTATTAAATTTTGTTTCTATTTTCTGTTTAGATGTGGTTTTATTTTTTAATTAGTGTTTGTGCCAAGTAGAACCTATAGGATAAGCTATGATGATAGTTGATTTGATTCTACTGAAAAACAGAAACTTTGCGCTCACGAGAAAAAATTCAATAAATCACAGGAACGAGATTTTGCATTGATTCTTTTTGCTGCTGTTGAATAAACAAATTGTCTAGTGCGTACTATTTTGGTTGGAATTTTTAGAGTTCCAGAAGTTTGCGTTAGTTACATATTCCTACAGACTGTTCTGTTTTTGACAGATTCTGTTTTTCGTGTGTTGTTAGCTTATTTCAATGCATCTATGGCTAATAAATTAGTTTATAAACCATAAGGAAGTTGGAATAAAGTAGGTTTAACACCAATAAAAATAAAGAATTAGTTCATTACAGTACCTTGAAGTAGTGTTTTGTTTTCTTTCACTAACGGAGCTCACAAGATTTCTATTGAGTTTTGTGTTGTGAAGTTTTCAAGTTTTGGGTGAATTCTTTTGATGGATTATGGAACAAAGAGTGGCAAGAGCCTACGATTGGGGATGCCCATGGCAACCCGAAGAGAATCCAAGGACACCAAAAAGTCAAAGCTTGGGGATGCCCCGGAAGGCATCCCCTCTTTCGTCTACTTCCATCGGTAATTTACTTGGAGCTATATTTTTATTCACCAACATGATATGTGTTTTGCTTGGAGCGTCTTGTATTATTTGTGTCTGTGCTTGTTAGTTTTCCACAATCATCCTTGCTGTACACACCTTTTGAGAGAGCCATACCTGAATTAGAATTTTCTAGAATACTCTATGTGCTTCACTTATATCTTTTGAGCTTGATAGTTTTGCTCTATGTGCTTCACTTATATCTTTTGAGCATAATAATTTTTGCTCTAGTACTTCACTTATATATTTTAGAGCACGGTGATGGATTTGTTTTAAGAAACTATTTGATCTCTCATGCTTCACTTAGATTATTTTGAGAGTCGTTAATACCATGGTAATTTGCTTAATGTTAATATACTTGGTATTCAAGATATGTGAAACTTTCTTTTGAGTGAGTTGAATACTAAGATAAGTTTGATGCTTGATAATTGTCTTGAGATATGGAGGTGATAATATCAAAGTCGTGCTAGTTGGGTGATTATGAATTTGAGAAAAACTTGTGTCGAAGTTTGCAAGTCCCGTAGCATGCACATATGGTTAAAGTTGTGTAACAAATTTGAAACATGAAGTGTAACTGGCTTGTGCATCCTTATGAGTGGCGGTCAGGGACGAGCGATGGTCTTTTCCTACCAATCTATCCCCCTAGGAGCATGCGCGTAGTACTTGAATTTTTGATGACTTCTAGATTTTTGCAATAAGTATATGAGTTCTTTTGACTAATGTTGAGTCCATGGATTATACGCACTCTCACCTTTCCACCTTTGCTAGCCTCTTCGGTACCATGCATTGCCCTTTCTCACCTTGAGAGTTGGCGCAAACTTTAACGGTGCATCCAAACCCTGTGATACAATACGCTCTATCACACATAAACCTCCTTATATCTTCCTCAAAACAGCCACCATACCTACCTATTATGGCATTTCCATAGCCATTCCGAGATATATTGCCATGCAACTTCCATCATCATCATGACATACATTACTTTTGTCATATTGCCATTGCATGATCATGTAGCTGACATCGTATTTGTGGCAAAGCCACCATGCATTATTTTTCATACATGTCACTCTTGATTCATTGCACCATCCCGGTACACCGCGGGAGGCATTCATATAGAGTCATATCTTGTTCTAAGTTTTGAGTTGTAATCCTTGTGTTGAAATCAATAGAAGTGTGATGATCATCATTATTAGAGCATTGCACCCCAAAGAAAAGAAAGGCCAAAAATAAAAAAAAGAAAGGCCAAAAAAAAAGAAAATGAAAAGGGCAATGCTACTATCTCTTTTTCCACACTTGTGCTTCAAAGTAGCACCTTGTTCTTCATGTAGTGAATCTCATATATTGTGCTTCAAAGTAGCACCTTGTTCTTCATGTAGTGAGTCTCATATATTGTGCTTCAAAGTAGCACCTTGTTCTTCTCATAAATTGTCCTTATCAACGTGAGACTTTCTCCTTTTTTGTCTTCTCCACACAATCCCCATCATCATATTGTATTCCACCTATAGTGCTATATCCATGGCTCACGCTCATGTATTGCGTGAAAGTTGAAAAAGTTTGAGATTATTTAAAGTATGAAACAATTTCTTGGCTTGTCATCGGGGGTATAGAAGTTGGGAACATCTTTGTGTGACGAAAATGAAGCATAGCCTAACTATTTGATTTTGTAGGGATGAACTTTCTTTTGCCATGTTATTTTGAGAAGACATGATTGCTTTGATTAGTATGCTTGAAGTATTATTATTTTTGTGTCAATATGAACTTTTGTCTTGAATCTTTTGGATCTGAATATTTGTCAGATTTCGGGTTCCGGCAGATCCTCTAGATTCGAACACTGGGGTGCGCGCGGAGATTTCGCCCACTACCTTCCTGCACCTCACCGCCTCGCTATGATCTAAGCAATCAAAGGAACAACACAAGAGACACAGAGTTTGTACTGGTTCAGGCCACCATTGTGGTGTAATTCCTTACTCCAGTGTGTGGTGTGGTGGATTGCCTCTTGATCTGATGATGAACACTACAAGTAAGAACAGCCTCGCGAGGGTCTGTTCTTGGCTGGTGCGATGAACTGCTAGAGGGAGTTCAGTCGCCCTTTCTACTGGTTTCCTGGTGATGACCGGATGCCTCTACCTTGTGGTGGCTAGTCCTATTTATAGGCAAAGGCCCTGGGCCTCTTCCCGAATATTGAGCGGGAAGGGCACCAACAATTGGCCATTTTGAAGGGGAACATCTAGTACACTTATCCTGACTAAAGTTGGTCCTCGCCTGCCAAAGGCTCTCGTGGTGACGCCGGCATGGGCTCCATGATGACCTCTATCCTGCCGTTCTACTGGTCTTGGTCTTATTGCACCGAAATGGCTACCTTTGCTTGATGCTCTTGCCTGCGCTTGCTCCCTATACACCAAAGAGGAAACAAGGACTCTGCGGAGGCTGGCGCCCGCCTGGCTTCGGTCATCATGGCTTGCGTCATGGGCACCTCGTGAGGTACCCCTCCTTGATCTCTCTGCCTCCTCGCGAGCTAGCCTGACGAGGCCACTCCTGAGGAAGCTCCTTGTCGTCCACCGCGCGAGGCTTGGCCCCTGGCGAGGGTCTTGAGATCGTGCTGATGAAGATGGGCCGTGCTGGGCCGCCCCTTGAGCCACACCGCGGGCCGCAGGCAGGCAAGTCTGGGGACCCCCGTTCCCAGAACACCGACAGTAGCCCCCGGCCCAAGGCGCGCCCAGACTTGGCTGAGCAGAGAAGCGAAGGGGTAAGCACGAAGCGCCGCGGGCCCCAACAGCCTGCGGCCTCGGGCGCCGCGTGGCGGTTGATTGGATGTGGGCGGCTCCGCTCCCCCACAACGCCTCGGCAGCTGTGCGATCTGACTAGTCCCTCCATGCAAAGCGGGTCATGATTACCTGTGATCATGGATGCCGGCGGTTGGCCTCCTCTGGCTATAAGTATGGGGCGGCGCCTGCCCTTCCGGTCCATCCCTTCTTGCTTCTCCTTTTTCTTCATGGCTCCGCCAAAAAGGTTCTCGGCCGCGAAGAAAGGGAAGGCCCGCCAGGTGGAGCTGGACTCTCCTCCACCCAAACGCGGTCGAGGCCGTCCCCGCAAACACCCTGCGACTCCCATGGTGGCTCCCCGCAGTCGCGGATGCGATCCTCCGCGTGGTGAAGGGCGGCCGGACGCCGCTGGGGGACGTGCTACGGCCGTGCAACCCCCTAGGCCGCGCTCCCACTCGGTAGAGGTACTGCCGGAGTTTGTTGTGTGGGCGGAGGAACCGGCCAGCACCCAGCTCCAACTTCCTCGCTTCCTCCTAGGTGAGCTTCCGGCTGGCGCCCCGGGCGGCCTGTGGCTTCAGGCGGACGGTTGCTGTGGCCGAGCCTCCTGGGCTTCGCTGGAGGTCTCTGCAGCCGGGAGCTTGGCCTTGACCCGCGGCTGGCAAACGTTTGCCCGCGCGCGCGGTCTGATCCGGTGGTGCACCCTGCACTTCAAGTTCGACGGCGATGCCACCCTCTACGTGAGGGTGTTCGGAAAAGATGGTCGCCGCGCTGGGTGTTGCCCTGAGAACGATGACTGCGGCCGTGGGTCCAGCCTCGGCGATGATGAAGATGACAGCGCGCATGCGGCCGGTGGCGGTCGAGGCTCATCGAGCTTCGACGGCTCTTCTTCGAGCAGCGGCTCCTCTAGCGGTGGCCGCGATCAGCCTCCGCGCCACCGCGCCCGTCTGGAGGGAGGTAGCGGGTCCGTCCGCCGTCGCGCCTCGGTGAAGCGCGAGGCGGAGTCCTCCTGAGCTCCGGAGGTAGTTCGAGTCTCCCCCGTGAGCTGATGTCGGGCAAGACGCGCCTGTTTTGTTCTTTTCCCCTTTCCATGTGCAAAAAGACAATAGTATAGGGTCCCGCGAGGGTGTGCTTCGACTATTGTTGTTTAATTATTGTACTGCTTCCGCTACTTTGGTATTATGCCTTCGTGCCGTACGCCGGCGCACAGAAATTACTTAGCTTGGGGAGAGGGTTTGTCTGGAGAGGTGGTTCCCGGCCTCAGCCGTGGAGGCGATCGACCCAGGTCCTGTGTTCGCGTCGCGGTGCCTGTGCGGCATGGACTGGAGGGGTGCTCCTGTAGTGGACCTGGGTTGGGAAGCCTCGAATGACAAGGGTAGAAAACACTTGCGAGGGTGCCCGCGGTGCTCCCTCGCGAGATTTGCGCAAGAGAAATCGGGGCAGGAGAGCGAAAAAGGCAAAGAATCACAAACCAAAGACGACAACAACTTCAGCAAAACCTCAAATCAGGATGAACAGCCAACTGCAGAAAGCAAATGAGAAAAGCCGCGTCTGGCACCTAATCTAGTCTTCGACGTCTTCTCACCAGCGTGGAGCTAAGTGCTGCCACTGGGCGTGGGAGGGAGCCCCAGGGCCTAAGGCCGGCGCTCCTGAGACTCCGGCGCGTGTACAACCCCACTCATTATTACGTGAGAGTGTCACGGGCGGCGAGCTTCACAGGCGTTGGCCTTCTTCACAGGCTCCGGGCCTTTCTCGGGAGGATAAACTTCACAGGTGTTCACCTTCTTCACAGGCTCTCGACCTTTTCCAAAACGCAACAGCTTCACAGGCGTTCGCCTTCTTCACAGGCTCTGGGCCTTTTCCAAAACGCAATAGCTTCATAGGTGTTTTCCTTCTTCACAGGCTCTGGGCCTTTTCCAAAACGCAACAGCTTCACAGGCATTTGCCTTCTTCACAGGCTCTGGGCCTTTTCCAAAACGCAACAGCTTCACAGGCGTTCGCCTTCGTCACAGGCTCTGGGCCTTTTCAAGGGTAAAATCTCCGGAGGTGCTGGATGTTCCACGCATTCTGGATGGGAACCCCCTCCTGAGTCTCCAGGCGCGCGGAGCCGGGCCTGGAAACATTAACAACCTTGAACAGGCCCTCCCACATGGGAGAAAGTTTATGCAGTCCCTCCCTGGAGAGGACCCGCCTTAGCACAAGATCTCCTACCTCGAGTGTCCTGGGGCGGATGTTGCGGCAGTGGTATCGCCGCAGCGCTTGTTGGTATCTTGCTTCTCCGAGCTCAGCTTCCCGACGACGCTCCTCCCCCAGCACGAGGTCCGTCCCCTGCATGGCGTCCTGCTGCGCCTCGTCGAACGCCAGGACCCGTGCGGAATGACGTCTGACCTCGTGAGGGAGGACCGCTTTAGCTCCATAGACCAGGAAGAATGGGGTCCCGCCAGTTGGCTCGGTCGCGGTCATGCGGATGGACCACAACACGGACTGAAGCTTGTCGTACCAACCTCGGCCGCAAGCCTCCAACTTCTTCTTGAATGTCCTGGTCTTGAGGCCTCTCAGGACCTCCGCGTTGGCCCGCTCGGCTTGACCGTTGCTCCGGCGGTGCGCCACTGAAGCGTAGCATATCTGCGTCCCAAGGTTAGCACATTATGTTTTGAAGAGGTTACTGGTGAACAGCAAACCGTTGTCGGTGATGATGCGGTTCGGTACCCCGAACCGGCTCGTGATGCCCTTGATGAACTTGACCATAGACCCTGCGGGGATGGTGCGGACGGATTCCACTTCAGCCCACTTAGTGAACTTGTCCACGGCGACGTAGAGGTAGCGATAGCCCCCTGGCGCCCGAGGAAACGGGCCCAGGATATCCACCCCCAGACTGCGAATGGCCATGAAAGGGGTATAGTTTGCAGACCTCCAGCCAGCTGATGGATCTGCTTGGCATGGAACTGCCAGGCCTCGCAAGATTTTACCAGTTCGACGACATCATTGAGCGTAGTGGGCCAATAGAATCCACTGCGGAATGCCTTGCCAACGAGGGTCCGTGACGATGAATGATGCCCACAGTCTCCTCTGTGTATATCTGCCAGCAGTTCCTTCCCTTGCTCCCTGGAGATGCAGCACAGGGACACATCATTCGGTCGCCTTAAGTAGAGCTCTCCATCCCTGATACAGTATGCTGTGGCCTACCGCACCACACGCTCCGCTTCCTCCTCCTTCCCTAGCAAGGTCCCTTGCGTGAGATAGCTCCAGAGCTCCGTGATCCAACACCCCTCCTGAGGCTCCATCGTCAAGAGCAGACGCGCCCTTGAGGCTGGGCCACAGACTGGGGCTCCCGAGGCTGGCGGCTGGGGGAGCTCCTCTCAAGGCTGCACCGCGCTTGATAGTGATGGCATGGCCAAGGGCTTGAAGAGCCGTTCTTCGAAGACGCCAGGCTCCTGAGGTAGTCGCCTAGATGCTCGTTTGGCGATGTCGTCGGCCTCCTGATTGGTGCCACGGGGCACATGCTGTAACTCTAGCCCCCAGAACTGCTTCTCCATTCTACGGACCTCCGCAAGGTAGGCTTCCATGTGCTCATCCCTTGGCTCGTATACTTTGTTGGAGAAGTTGACGAGGAGTTGTGAATCACCCTTGATGGTAAGACGCTTTACTCCGAGGGCAGCCGCGGCCTTCAGGCCTGCTATCAGGCCTTCATATTGTGCTATGTTGTTGGAGACTTTTTCTCCGTGCTGGAAACAGAGCTGCACGACGTAGTAGAGCTTGTCTTGGGTAGGAGATATAAGCACCACACCAGCCCCCACGCCGTGCCTGGAGAATGCCCCGTCGAAGTACATGAACCAACCGTCTGGCGCCTCGCTTCCCGGGGAGAGGGATCGATCCTCATCAGCCTTGAGGCCCGGCGCCTCCGTCCATTCCGCCATGAAATCTGCCAAGGCGGCTCCCTTGATGACTCTGGTTGTGCTGAATTCAAGCTGAAACGCTTGCAGTTCAATGTTCCACTCGACGACTCTTCCAGCTGAGTTGGGGCTCCTGAGCACCCTTTCCAAAGGGTACACTGAGACAACCTTGATGGGGTGGCCCTGAAAATAATGCCGCAGCTTGCACGAGGCCACCAATAGCGCGAGGAGAAGTTTCTGAGGCATGGGGTACCGCGCCCTTGCGTCCCACAACACTGTGCTGACGAAGTACACAGGATGTTCAATAAGGTTGGGAACGCTGGTGTCGATGGCGCCCTCCGGAGACCGTGGCGCCTCCTGAGACAGGGGAGCCCCCAGCGGCTGGTCGCTAGGGGGAGGGGCTCCTGCTATCTCGAGTGTGTTCCCCAGTGGCGGCTGATCCTTCTTGGTTGTGGCAACGGTTTCTGTGGGTCTTCCTTGTTCACGCTTCGCCTCGATCCGGGCGGATGCCGTGGCTTTGTTCCGATGCTCCTCCCTAACCGCCACCAGGGCTGCGTTGGACGAGTAGGGAGTGGCTGCTAGGTAGAGCACGAGGGGTTCCTGAGGGCGCGGGTCCACCATTACCGGAGGGCTGGTTAGGTACCTCTTGAGGTCTTGGAACGCCTTGTCTGCCTCTTCAGTCCATTCAAAGGGTCCCTTTTTCTTCATCAGCTGGAAGAAAGGCAGCGCTCGCTCCCCCAACTTGGAGATGAAGCGGCCCAGTGCTGTCATGCGCCCAGTGAGCTTCTGCATTTCTCTGAGGGTCTTTGGCAGGCTCATGTCCTCGACTGCCTTGACCTTTTCTGGGTTAGCCTCGATGCCTCGATGGGACATGAGGAAGCCCAAGAGCTTGCCTGAGGGGACCCCAAACACACACTTCTCTGGGTTGAGCTGCAGGCTCACGACGTTGAGGCCCGCGAAGGTTTCCTCCAGGTCTTGTATCAGGGTCTTGGCCTCGCGAGTCTTCACCACAATATCATCGACGTAAGCCTCGACGTTCTTCTCGAGCTGCGGGCCCAAGGTGATGTGCATCAGCCGCTGGACGGTCGCACCTGCATTGCGCAACCCGAACGACATGCACGTGTAGCAGTAAACCCCACACGGGGTTAGAAAGGCTGTTTTTTCCTCATCTTCCACCGCCATCTTGATATGGTGATATCCAGAGAAGGCATCCAAGAAACACAACAAGTCGCACTCGGCAGTGGAGTCGACGATCTGATCGATGCGGGGGAGCGGAAACGGATCTTGCAGGCAAGCTTTGTTGAGGTTGGTGAAGTCGACACACATACGTTCCTTCCCCCCTTTCTTTGGCACAACAACTGGGTTGGCCAACCAATCCGGGTACCAGACCTCGCGAATGACCCCTGCAACTTCCAACTTACGGGTCTCTTGGACGATCAAAGCCTGCTTTTCCGTGGACTGCCGCCTTGCTTTTTTGCTTCACGGGTCGGACATTGGGGCACACATTGAGGTGGTGCTCAATTACGCCTCTAGGGATCCCCGCCAGCTGATCGGGCTCCCATGCGAATACCTCTTTGTTCGCGCGCAGGAACTTGACCAGGGCCTCCTCCTGCTCGGGCTCGAGGTTGGCGCCTATGGTGAAGGTGGCGTTAGTGGATCCGTCCTTGTCAACCAGCATCTGCTTGGTTTCTGCCTTGTCTTGGGTGAACAACTACTTCTTCTTGGCCGGCGCAGCCCCCTTGGGCTCAGGGGCGTCCGGATCGGCAGGCTGCACCGACGCCGCCGTCTTGAAGGCGAGCTTGAGCACTTGCAATGCATCCCCGGTGTCTCCACACATGGTGAGGACGCCGCTGCTCTCGGGCATTTTCATGAGGTTGTACGTCGGGAGAGTCGCAGCCATGAATCAGTCCAGCGCCGGGTAGCCGAGGATGGCGTGGTATGGGAGGCCGATGGGGGCGATGTCGAAGTCGATTAGCTCCGTGCGGAAGTTGTCGTAGGTGCCGAAGGTCACCGGGAGACGGATCTGCCCCAGGGAGCTGGAGGACCCGCCCCTGACGCCCAAGAAGGGCCGGCTGGGCCAAAGCCGTTCCGGTGGTATTTGGAAGAGGCTGAAGGCTTCGATCGAGAGCATGCTGAGGCCCGAGCCGCCGTCGATGAGAGTCCCACCTGGCAGATGGTGGGAGTGCACAGCATCGGGAGCGCGCCCGAGCAGGCCGAGTTGGAGGGGTGGTGCTCTGAGCGGAAGGCCAGATCGGCCTTGGGCGTCGACCGACCTGAGGGAGCCCCCTGCCGCGTGGAGGCGGCGCCGACCTGGCGGACGAATGGCTTGATGTGGCGGCCCGAATGTGGCGCCTACGAGCCGCCCAGGAGGGCCGCGACGACCGGGGGCACCGGCGCAGCGTGCCTGGCGAGGAAGAGGTTGCGTAGCTCTTCCCAAGGGGCCACGGAAGCCACCGGTAACTTGTCCGGCCACCGTACCTGTCGCACGGCTGGGGCCAAGGCTCGGAGCCCCCTGGCCCCCGCGCTAGCGCTAACGACCGGTGCGGGCGGCGCGTCGTCCATCGCAGGGCGAGTCTTGGTGTCGGCGGAGAGCGGGTCGGCGGAAGGAGAAGCTCCGTCGCACCCCTACCTGGCGCGCCAAATGTCGGATTTTGGGTTCCGGCAGACCCTCTAGATTCGAACACTGGGGTGGGCGCGGAGATTTCGCCCACTACCTACATGCACCTCACCGCCTCGCTATGATCTAAGCAATCAAATGAACAACACAAGAGACACAGAGTTTATACTGGTTCAGGCCACCATTGTGGTGTAATACCCTACTCCAGTGTGTGGTGTGGTGGATTGCCTCTTGGGCTGATGATGAACAATACAAGGAAGAACAGCCTCGCGAGGGTCTGTTCTTGGCTGGTGCGATGAACTGCTAGAGGGAGTTTAGTCGCCCTTTCTACTGGTTTCCTGGTGATGACTGGATGCCTCTACCTTGTGGTGGCTAGTCCTATTTATAGGCAAAGGCCCTGGGCCTCTTCCCGAATATTGAGCGGGAAGGGCGCCAACAATTGGCCATTTTGAAGGGGAACATCTAGTACACTTATCCTGACTAAAGTTGGTCCTCGCCTGCCAAAGGCTCTGGTGGTGACGCCGGCTTGGGCTCCACGGCGACCTCCATCCTGCCGTTCTGCTGGTCTTGGTCTTGTTGCATCGAAATGGCCGCCTTTGCTTGATGCTCTTGCCTGCGCTTGCTCCCTATACACAAAAGAGGAAACAAGGACTCTGCGCAGGCTGGCACCCGCCTGGCTTCGGTCGTCATGGCTTGCGTCATGGGCACCTCGTGAGGTACCCCGCCTTGATCTCCCCGCCTCCGCGTGAGCCAGCCTGACGAGGCCGCTCCTGAGGAAGCTCCTTGTCGTCCACCCCGTGAGGCTTGGCCCCTCGTGAGGGTCTTGAGCTCGTGTTGATGAAGATGGGCTGTACAGGGCCGCCCTTGAGCCACGCAGCGGGCCGCAGGCAGGCAAGTCTGGGGACCCCCGTTCCCAGAATGCCGACAATATTCATATCACAATTAAGAAGATTTACATTGAAATTATGCCAAAGTATCACTCCGCATCAAAAATTCTTTTTTATCATTTACCTACTCGAGGACGAGCATGAATTAAGCTTGGGGATGCTTGATACGTCTCCAACGTATCTATAATTTTTGATTAGTCCATGCTACTTTGTCTACTGTTTTGGACTATATTGGGCTTTATTTTCCACTCTTATATTATTTTTGGGACTAACCTATTAACCGTAGGCCCAGCCCAGAATTGCGTTTTTTTTGCCTTTTTTAGTATTTCGAACAAACAGAATATCAAACGGAGTCCAAACGGAATGAAACCTTCGGGAACGTGATTTTCTCACCGAACGTGATCCAGGAGACCTGGACCCTACTCCAAGAAGTGCCAGAGGCGGTCACGAGGGTGGAGGACGCCCCCTGGGCGCGCCCCCTGCCTCGTGGCCCCTCTGTTGCTCTACCGACGTACTCCTTCCTCCTATATATACCTATGTACCCCCGTCAGATCAGATACAGAGCCAAAACCCTAATTCCACCACCGCAACCTTCTGTATCCGCGAGATCCCACCTTGGGGCCTATTCGGGTGCTCCGCCGGAGAGGGCATCCACCATGGAGGGCTTCTACATCAACACCATAGCCTCTCCGATGAAGTGTGAGTAGTTTACTTCAGACCTTCGGGTCCATAGTTATTAGCTAGATGGCTTCTTCTCTCTTTTTGGATCTCAATACAATGTTCTTCCCCTCTCTTGTGGAGACCTATTCGATGTAATCTTCTTTTTGCGGTGTGTTTGTTGAGACCGATGAATTATGGGTTTATGATCCAGCTTATCTATGAACAATATTTGATTCTTCTCTGAATTCTTTTATGTATGATTGAGTTATCTTTACAAGTCTCTACGAATTATCCTTTTGGTTTGGCCAACAAGATTGGTAGTTCTTGCAATGGGAGAAGTGTTTAGCTTTGGGTTCAATCTTGTGGTGTCCTTACTCAGTGCCAGAAAGAGTTGCAAGGCATGTATTGTATTGTTGCCATCAAGGATAACAAGATGGGGTTTTTATCATATTGCATGAATTTATCCCTCTACATCATGTCATCTTGCTTATGGCGTTACTCTATTTTTACTCAATACTCTAGATGCATGCTGGATAGCGGTCGATGAGTGGAGTAATAGTAGTAGATGCAGAATCGTTTCAATCTACTTGTTTTGGACGTGATGCCTATATACACGATCATACCTAGATAATCTCATAATTATTCGCTTTTCTATCAATTGCTCAACAGTAATTTGTTCACCCACCGTAGAATACTTATGCTCTTGAGAGAAGCCACTAGTGAAACCTATGGGCCCCGGGTCTATTCTCATCATATCGATCTCCATTACTTTATTTACTTGCTTTGTTTTACTTTGCCTTTTACTTTTTACTTTGCATCTATCTATCAAAAATACCAAAAATATTATCTCTATCAGATCTCACTCTCGTAAGTGACTGTGAAGGGATTGACAACCCCTAAGCGTTGGTTGCGAGTTGCTATCATTTTCTGTAGGTATGAGGGACTTGTGTGTGATATCCTACTGGATTGATACCATGGTTCTCAAAAACTGAGGGAAATACTTACGCTACTTTACTGCATCATCCTCTCCTCTTTGCGGAAATCCAACGCAGTGCTCAAGAGGTAGCAATAGTACAGACTCAAACTACCATTTCTTTCTTTCATATACGGGCTAACAGGTGGGCCCCATGGTTACGCGCCCCAATGGTGCAACACTAGTTGCGCCACGTGGAACGTTTGACTGGTCAAATGATTGTGGCATCAACAAAATACAGAGTTGTATGGGTGAGCCAATGACTGTATAATCATGACATGTATTTTTTTTAACATGGTACAGACGCAAGGGCTCATATGTACATGCAAGCACTCACCGCTATAAGCGCACACACGCAGACCCTACCCCTATGAGCACCTTCGAGAGAGTGAGCCAGCATATGATCTTGATATTTTACGAAGTCACCATAGGTCCCTCGTAGTCGAGTGGAACGTCTCCTCCCACCGAACGCACATCACCGTAAAATACTAAAATTAACCCAGGATAAATGCTAGCACCGGGACTTTAACCCTGGTGGGCTCGAGAAACAACTATCCTCCTAACCATCCAACCACATGTTGGTTAGCACGACAAATGTATGTGCTGACCATGATGAGCTTATTCTGAAGTCCAGTGACCTTATCGTGCTTTTGCTTCAAATACAATGACCATAAGTGTCATCAACAAAATACAGAGCACGCATCAAATGCAAAGTCCGTTAGTTTCATCAAGAAAATACGGTGACGTATCATGAGCTAGATACCGTATGATCACCACAAGAATGTATACGGTGACCGTAATGAGCATATTCTGAAGTCCAGTGACCGTATAGTGCTTTAGCTTGAAATATAGTGACCATCACGCGTGAATGTGTCGTGGGCATGCATACTTTTAGAGGGCCGAGAGATAGTTTGTGTGCGTACGTGAAAGTGGTGTAGAAAGAGGGGGTGTCCGGTGGAGACAAGGAGAGATATGCTAATGCGGAGCATCCGACGATCATCCCCATGTACACTATGGCTACTCCACAAGCCCCAAGTGGACATACGACGAGACCTATAACATACTCCATTGGACACAAGGTGAACCTGTTCCTAACACTACAAAAAAAAGACACATCCGTGACATTTTGGGTCGAACGAATTTTTTTCTGTCATACATATGACACTTCTATGACGATAATTGTGAAAAAAACCCGGTATCATCATAGATGTGGTGGGCTCCTACTTCTATGACAAAAAATCATGAAAGAAAATGGGCTTTTCGTCCTGGGTGGGCCGGAGATGCAGCTGCATGACATTCTTTGGGCCGTCCATGACAGAAAAAACCGTGGTAGAAGCGTGGGCGAGGAAAATTTCAGGGAGTTCCCGTTTACGGTGGGTGGTCGAGGGCCGATCGATGCGCGTTTCTCTTGTACACGTACGCGTGTGTGTGCGAGGAGTTGGCTCTAACTGAACCCGAGCGAGGCGTTGGGCTCTAACTGAACCCGAGCGATTGCACTGCAGGCTACGCGTTACTGAACCCGAGCGATCGATCGATATGCTGTTAACTGAACCCGATCGAGCGATTCCTTCGCTACTGCTGCTAACTGAAGCCGATCGATGCTGCCTCTCTGGATGAACAGTGAGCGTTGTGGGGGGGTTGGATGAACAGTGAGAGGTGGGAGTGGATGAACAGGACCCGTGGCGTTGCCTCTGGATGAACAGGACCCCGATCGATCGAGCCGGTAGGGGCTGGATGAACAGGACCCCGTGGAGGGCTGGATGAACAGGATGACCCGTGGAGGGCTGGATGAACAGTAGACGATGGAGGGGTGTATGAACAGCAGCTCGTGGAGGGGTGGTTGAACAGGAGCCCATGGAGAGGGGTGGTTGAACAGTAGCCGGTGGAGTAGCGCGCGGTGGAGGCTGGATGAACAGGAGCCCGTGGATGAACAGTCGTAGGTGGAGGCTGGAGGAGGTCGACGGTGGATGAATAGTAGCCCGTGGAGGCTGGTGGAGGTCGATGGTGGAGATGAATAGTATCCCGTGGAGTCCCGTTTTGCGGTACGCCACACCCGTCCCGATGAACAGGACCCCCGTTTCGACCATAGTGCTCCAACACAAGTCTGTTTCATCCGTTTTGCGGTACGCCACACCCTCCCGATCAACAGGACCCCCATTTCAACCGTAGGAGGTCCATTTCCTCCATTTTGCGGTACGCCAGACCCCTCCTGATGAACAGGATCCCGTTTCGAACGTGGCCGGTCAAACACAAGGCCGTTTCCTCCGTTCTGTGGTACGCCAGGCCAAGTTTCCATCGCATATTCCGTCCAAGCCCTCCCGATGAACACGACGACGCATTCCGTTCCGAGCCAGCCGGTTGGCTCCCCATGAACACAACGATGACGCTATTTCTTCGTTCCGACCGAGCCATGTACACGACCCCTGGCCGTACGTATGCGCGAGTAGGCGTTCGAGACCCCACCCGTATGTATGTACGTGGTCATATTTTCTTTCTTGCACCGTGGCCGATGTACGTACGTGTACATGCTACGTGCGCGCCTCTACTATGACATGTGAGCGCCTCTACAATGACACGTGCACGCCTCTACATCCACCAGTATGTACGTACATGTTCGCGACCAAAACGACAACGCTACGTATGCTTAGACTAGGTGGGTCCCGACTGTCAGGCACTTCCTTGCATGCGAAGATGTAGCTGGTGGGTCCCAGCAGTCAGGGGGGCGAATCATTTTTTTCGCGGACGCACTTCCTTCCGTGCGAAGATGTAGCTGGTGATGTTGGAAATATGCCCTAGAGGCAATAATAAATTAGTTATTATTATTATATTTCCTTGTTCATGATAATCGTTTATTATCCATGCTATAATTGTATTGATAGGAAACTCAGATACATGTGTGGGTATATAGACAACACCGTATCCTTAGTAAGCCTCTAGATGACTAGCTCGTTGATCAATAGATGGTTACGGTTTCCTGACCATGGACATTGGATGTCTTGATAACGGGATACATCATTAGGAGAATGATGTGATGGACATGACCCAATCCTAAGCCTAGCACAAAGATCGTGTAGTTCGTATGCTAAAGCTTTTCTAATGTCAAGTATCATTTCCTTAGACCATGAGATTGTGCTACTCCCGGATATCGTAGGAATGCTTTGGGTGTACCAAACGTCACAACGTAACTGGGTGGCTATAAAGGTGCACTACAGGTATCTCCAAAAGTGTCTGTTGGGTTGGCACGAATCGAGACTGGGATTCGTCACTCCATGTGGCGGAGAGGTATCTCTGGGCCCACTCAATAGGACATCATCATAATGTGCACAATGTGACCAAGGGGTTTATCACGGGATGATGTGTTATGGAACGAGTAAAGAGACTTACCGGTAACGAGATTGAACAAGGTATCGGGATACCGACCATCGAATCTCGGGCAAGTATAATACCGCTAGACAAAGGGAATTGTATACAAGATCGATTGAGTCCTTGACATCGTGGTTCATCCGATGAGATCATCGTGGAACATGTGGGAGCCCACATGGGTATCCATATCCCGCTGTTGGTTATTGACCGGAGAAAGTCTCGGTCATGTCTGCATGGTTCCCGAACCCGTAAGGTCTACACACTTAAGGTTCGATGACGCTAGGGTTATATGGAATAGATATACATGGTTACCGAATGTTGTTCGGAGTCCCGGATGAGATCCCGGACGTAACGAGGAGTTCCGGAATGGTCCGGAGGTAAAGATTTATATATGGGAAGTCATCATACGGTCACCTGAATAATTCGGGGGTTACCGGTATTGTACCGGGACCACCGAAGGGGTTCCGGGGGTCCACTGGGAGGGTCCACCTGCCCCGGAGGGCCCTATGGGCTGTTTGTGGAGAGGGACCAGCCCCTTAGTGGGCTGGGAGCCTTCCCCCTTAGGGCCCATGCGCCTAGGGTTTTGGGGAAACCCTAAAGGGGGGGGGGGCTTGCCTTGGGGGGCAAGGCAACCACCCTGGCCGCCGCCCCTCCTCAGATTGGATCTGAGGGGGCCGGCCCCCCTCTCCCTTGCCCCTATATATATTTGGGGGTTGGGAGGGCAGCCGCACCCAACTCTTGGCGCAGCCCTTCCCCTCTCCCAAGTCCTCTTCCTCTCCCGTGGTGCTTGGCGAAGCCCTGCAGGATTGCCACGCTCCTCCACCACCACCACGCCGTTGTGCTGCTGCTGGACGGAGTCTTCCTCAACCTCTCCCTCTCTCCTTGCTGGATCAAGGCATGGGAGACGTCACCGGGATGTACGTGTGTTGAACGCGGAGGTGTCGTCCGTTCGACACTAGGATCTCCGGTGATTTGAATCACGACGAGCATGACTCCTTCAACCCCGTTCACTTGAACGCTCGCGCTTAGCGATCTACAAGGGTATGTAGATGCACTCTCCTCTCTCTCGTTGCTAGTCTCTCCATAGATAGATCTTGGTGACTCATAGGAAAATTTTGAATTTCTGCTACGTTCCCCTACATTGGCATCATGAGCTAGGTCTATTGCGTAGATTCTTTGCACGAGTAGAACACAAAGTAGTTGTGGGCGTTGATTTTGTTCAATATGCTTACTGTTACTAGTCCAATCTTGTTTCGACGGTATTGTGGGATGGAGCGGCCCGGACCGACCTTACGCGTACACTTACGTGAGACAGGTTCCACCGACTGGCATGCACTTGTTGCATAAGGTGGCTAGCGGGTGCCAGTCTCTCCCACTTTAGTCAGATCGGATTCGATGAAAAGGGTCCTTATGAAGGGTAAATAGCAATTGGCATATCACGTTGTGGCTTTTACGTAGGTAAGAAACGTTCTTGCTAGAAACCCATAGCAGCCATGTAAAACATGCAAACAACAATTAGAGACGTCTAACTTATTTTTGCAGGGTATGCTATGTGATGTGATATGGCCAAAAAGAATGTGATGAATGATATGTGATGTATGAGATTGATCATGTTCTTGTAATAGGAATCACGACTTGCATGTCGATGAATATGACAACCGGCAGGAGCCATAGGAGTTGTCTTTATTTATTGTATGACATGCGTGTCACTGAATAACGCCATGTAATTACTTTACTTCATTGCTAAACCATTAGCCGTAGTAGTAGAAGTAATAGTTGGCGAGAAAACTTGATGGAGACACGACAATGGAGATCATGGTGTCATGCCGGCGACGATGATGATCATGGCGCCCCGCAGATGGAGATCAAAAGGAGCAAAATGATATTGGCCATATCATGCCACTATTTGATTGCATGTGATGTTTATCATGTTTTTGCATCTTATTTGCTTAGAACGATGGTAGCATAAATAAGATGATCCCTCATAATAATTTCAAGAAAGTGTTCCCCCCAACTGTGCGCCGTTGCAAAAGTTCGTTGTTTCGAAGCACCACGTGATGATCGGGTGTGATAGATTCTAACTTTCACATACAACGGGTGTAAGCCAGATTTACACACGCGAAACACTTAGGTTGACTTGATGAGCCTAGCATGTACAGACATGGCCTCGGAACACAAGAGATTGAAAGGTCGAGCATGAGTCATATAGTAGATACGATCAACATGAAGATGTTCACCGATGATAACTAGTCCGTCTCACATGATGATCGGACACGGCCTAGTTGACTCGGTTCATGTAATCACTTAGATAACAAGAGGGATGTCTATCTGAGTGGGAGTTCATTAGATGAACTTAATTATCCTGAACATAGTCAAGAGATTCTTGCAAATTAAGTCGTAGCTCACGCTTTAGTTCTACTGTTTTAGATATGTTCCTAGAGAAAATTTAGTTAAAGTTGATAGTAGCAATTATGCGGACTGGGTCCGTAAACTGAGGATTGTCCTCGTTGCTTCATAGAAGGCTTATGTCCTTAATGCACCGCTCGGTGTGTTGAACCTCGAACGTCGTCTGTGGATGTTGCGAAAATTTGACATACACGTTTTGATAACTACGTGATAGTTCAATTAAACGGTTTAGAGTTGAGGCACCAAAGACGATTTCGAAACGTCGCGGAACATATGAGATGTTTCGAGGGCTGAAATTGGGATTTCAGGCCCGTGCCCACGTCAGAGGTATGAGACCTCCGACGAGTTTTCTAGCCTACAAGCTGAGGGAGAAGATCTCAATCGTTGAGCTTATACTCAGATTGTCTGGGTACGACAATCACTTGAATCGAGTGGGAGTTAATCTTCCAGATGAGATAGTGATGTTTCTCCAAAGACATTGCAACCAAGCTACTAGAGCTTCGTGATGACCTATAACTTAATAGGGATAGATATGATGATCCTTGAGATATTTGCGATGTTTGACACCACGAAAGTAGAAATCCAAAAGGAGCATCAATTGTTGATGGTTAGTGAAACCACTAGTTTCAAGAAGGGCAAGGGAAAGAAGGGATACTTCATGAAACAGCAAATCAGCTTCTGCTCTAGTGAAGAAACCCAAGGTTGAACCCAAACCCGAGACTCAGTGATTCTATAATAAAGGGAACAACCATTGGAGCAGAATTACCCTAGATACTTGGTAGATGAGAAGGCTGGCAAGGTCGATAGAAGTATATTGGATATACATTATGTTAATGTGTACTTTACTAGTACTCCTGGTAGCACCAGGGTATTAGATACCGGTTCGGTTGCTAAGTGTTAGTAACTCAAAATAAAAGCTACAGAATAAACGGAGACTAGCTAAAGGTGAGCTGACGATATGTGCTGGAAGTATTTCCAAGGTTGATGTGATCAAGCATCGCACGCTCCCTCTACCATCGAGATTTGGTGTTTGTGTTGAGCATAGACATGATTGGATTATGTCTATCGCAATACAGTTATTCATTTAAGGAGAATAATGGTTACTCCGTTTATTTGAATAATACCTTCAATGGTCTTGTACCTAAAATGAATGGTTTATTGAATCTCGATCGTAGTGATACACATGTTCATGCCAAAAGATATAAGATAGTACCACCTGCTTTTGGCACTGCCATGTAAGTCATATTGGTATAAAACGCATGAAGAAGCTCCATGTTGATGGATCTTTGGACTCACTCGTTTTTGAAAAGTTTGGGACATGCGAACCATGTCTATTGGTATATACGCATGGAGAAACTCCATGCAGATGGATCGTTTGGACTCACCTGATTTTGAATCACTTAAGACATGCAAATCATACCACATGGGCAATATGACTGAAAAGCCTCGTTTTTAGTAAGATGGAACAAGGAAGCAACTTGTTGGAAGTAATACATTTTGATGTGTGCAGTCCAATGAGTGCTGAGCCACGTAGTGGATATCATTATGTTCTTACTTCACAGATGATTTGAGTAGATGTTGAGTATATTTACTTGATGAAACACAAGTCTGAATTATTGAAAGGTTCAAGTAATTTCAGAGTGAAGTTGAAGATCTTCATGACAAGAGGATAAAATGTCTATGATATGATCATAGAGATGAATATCTGAGTTGCGAGTTTGGTACACAATTGAGACCTTGTGGAAATTGTTTCACAACTAATACCGCCTGGAACACCATAGTGTGATGGTGTGTCCGAACATCATAGATGCACCCTATTGGATATGGGGCATACCATGATGTCTCTTACCGAATTACCACTATTGTTCATGGGTTAGGCATTAGAGACAACCGCACTCACTTTAATAGGGCACCACGTAATTCCGTTGAGACGACACCATATGAACTATGGTTTAGAGAAACCTAAGCTATCGTTTCTTGAAAGTTTGGGCTATGATGCTTATGTGAAAAAGTTTCATCGTGATAAACTCGAACCCAAAACGGATGAATGCATCTTCATAGGATACCCAAAATGGTTGGGCATACCTCCTCTCTCGGATCCGGAAGCAAGAGTAATTGTTTCTAGAAACGGGTCCTTTCTCGAGGAAAAGTTTCTCTCAAAATAATTGAGTGGGAGGATGGTGGAGACTTGATGAGGTGATTGAGCCATCACTTCATCTAGTGTGTAGCAGGGCACAGGAAGTTGTTCCTGTGGCACCTACACCAATTGAAGTAGAAGCTTATGATAGTGATCATGAAACTTTGGATCAAGTCACTACCGAAACTCGTAGGTTGACAAAGATACATATTACTCCATAGTGGTACATAATCCTGTCTTGGAGGTCATGTTGCTAGACAACAATGAACCTACGAGCTATGGAGAAGCAATGGTGGGCCCGGATTCCGACGAATGGCTCGAGGCCATAAAATCCGAGAGAGGATCCATGTATGAGAACAAAGCATGGACTTTGGTGGTCTTGCCCGATGATCGGCAAGCCATTGAGATAAATGGGTCTTTAAGAAGAAGACGGACGTGGACGGTAATGTCACCGTCGATGAAGCTCGACTTGTGGCGAAGAGTTTTTCACAAGTTCAAGGAGTTGACTACGATGAGATTTTCTCATCCGTAGCAATGCTTAAGTCCGTTGGAATCATGTTAGCATTAGCTGCATTTATGAAATCTGGCAGATGGATGTCAAAACAAGTTTCCTTATCAGTTTTCATAAGGAAAGGTTGTACGTGATACAACCAGAAGGTTTTGACAATCCTGAAAGACACTAACAAGTATGCAAAGCTCCAACAATCCTTCTAAGGGCTGGAGTAAGCATCTCGGAGTTGGAATGTACGCTTTGATGAGATGATCAAAGATTTTGGGTTTATACAAAGTTTATGAGAAACCTGTATTTCCAAAGAAGTGAGTGGGAGCACTATAGAATTTCTGATAAGTATATGTGAATGACATATTGTTGATCCGAAATGATGTAGAATTTCTGGAAAGCATATAGGGTTATTTGAAAAGTGTTTTTCAATAGAAAACCTGGATTAAGCTGCTTGAACATTGAGCATCAAGATCTATGAGGATAGATCAAAAACGCTACATGGTACTTTCAAATGAGCACATACCTTGACATGATCTTGAAGGTGTTCAAGATGGATCAGTCAAAGAAGGAGTTCTTGCCTGAGTTTGTAAGGTATGAAGTTAAGAGTTAAAGCTCGACCACGGCAGAAGAGAGAGAAAGACGAAGGTCGTCCCCTATGCTTCAGACGTAGGCTCTATAGTATGCTCTGCTGTGTACCGCACCGGAAGTGTGCCTTGCCATGAGTCTGGCAAGGGGGTACAAGAGTGATCCAGGAATGGATCATTGGACAGTGGTTAAAATTGTCCTTGGAGTAGATAAGGACATGTTTCTCGATTATGGAGGTGATAAAGAGTTCGGCATAAAGGGTTACGTCGATGCAAGCTTTAACACCTATCTGAATGACTCTGAGTAGCAAACCGGATACGTATAGTTGAGCAACCATTTGGAATAGCTCCAAATGGAGCGTGTAAGCAGCATTTACAATATGCCCTAGAGATTTGCGAAGTACATACGGATCTGAATGTTGCAGACCCGTTGACTAAAACCTCTGTCACAGGCAAAACATGATCAAACCCCAGAACTCAGTGAGTCTTAATCACATGATGATGTGAACTAGTTTGGTGACACTAGTAAACTCTTAGGATGTTGGTCACATGGCGATGTGACCTGTCAGTGTTAATCACATGGCGATGTGAACTAGATTATTGACTCTAGTGCAAGTGGGAGACTGTTGGAAATATGCCCTAGAGGCAATAATAAATAAATTAATTATTATTATATTTCCTTGTTCATGATAATCGTTTATTATCCATGCTATAATTGTATTGATAGGAAACTCAGATACATGTGTGGGTATATAGACAACACCATGTCCCTAGTAAGCCTCTAGATGACTAGCTCGTTGATCAATAGATGGTTACGGTTTCCTGACCATGGACATTGGATGTCGTTGATAACGGTATCACATCATTAGGAGAATGATGTGATGGACAAGACCCAATCCTAAGCCTAGAACAAAGATTGTGTAGTTCGTATGCTAAAGCTTTTCTAATGTCAAGTATCATTTCCTTAGACCATGAGATTGTGCAACTCCCGGATACCGTAGGAATGCTTTGGGTGTACCAAACGTCACAACGTAACTGGGTGGCTATAAAGGTGCACTACGGGTATCTTCGAAAGTGTCTGTTGGGTTGGCACGAATCGAGACTGGGATTTGTCACTCCGTGTGGCGGAGAGGTATCTCTGGGCCCACTCGGTAGGACATCATCATAATGTGCACAATGTGAACAAGGGGTTGATCACGGGATGATGTGTTACAGAACGAGTAAAGAGACTTACTAGTAACGAGATTGAACAAGGTATCGGGATACCGACGATCGAATCTCAGGCAAGTATAATACCGCTAGACAAAGGGAATTGTATATGGGATCGATTGAGTCTTTGAAATCGTGGTTCATCCGATGAGATCATCGTGGAACATGTGGGAGCCAACATGGATATCCAGATCCCGCTGTTGGTTATGGACCGGAGAACGTCTCGGTCATGTCTGCATGGTTCCCGAACCCGTAGGGTCACACACTTAAGGTTCGATGACGCTAGGGTTATAGGGAATAGATATACGTGGTTACCGAATGTTGTTCGGAGTCTCGGATGAGATCCCGGATGTCACGAGGAGTTCCAGAATGGTCCGGAGGTAAAGATTTATATATGGTAAGTCGTCATACGGTCACCGGAATAATTCGGGGGTTACCGGTATTGTACCGGGACCAACGAAGGGGTTCCGGGGGTCCATCGGGAGGGTCCACCTACCCCGGAGGGCCCTATGGGCTGTTTGTGGAGAGGGACCAGCCCCTTAGTGGGCTGGGCGCCTTCCCCCTTGGGGCCCATGCGCCTAGGGTTTTGGGGAAACCCTAAAGGGGGGCGCCCCCTTGCCTTGGGGGGCAAGGCAACCACCTTGGCCGCCGCCCCCTCCTCAGATTGGATCTGAGGGGTCCGGCCCCCCTCTCCCTTGCCCCTATATATGTGTGGTGGTTGGGAGGGCAGCCGCACCCAAGTCTTGGCGCAGCCCTTCCCCTATCGCAAGTCCTCTTCCTCTCCCGCGTTGCTTGGCGAAGCCCTGCAGGATTGCCACGCTCCTCCACCACCACCACGCCGTTGTGCTGCTGCTGGACGGAGTCTTCCTCAACCTCTCCCTCTCTCCTTGCTGGATCAAGGCATGGGAGATGTCACCGGGTTGTACATGTGTTTAACGCGGAGGTGCCGTCCGTTCGGCACTAGGATCTCTGGTGATTTGAATCACGACGAGTACGACTCCTTCAACCCCGTTCACTTGAACGCTTCCGCTTAGCGATCTACAAGGGTATGTAGATGCACTCTCCTCTCTCTCGTTGCTAGTCTCTCCATAGATAGATCTTGGTGACTCGTAGGAAAATTTTGAATTTCTGCTACGCTCCCCTACAGGTGGGTCCCAGCAGTCAGGGGGCGAATCATTTTTTTGCGAAATACGGTGGACCGTCCGGTGGGTCCCCGCTGTTAGGTGGAGAAGTAATTATTTTGTGCGTAATAAGGAGGCACTTCCTTGCGACTGCTGTGGACCCAACTGTTAGCCTCTCCACCTACAATATTCTTCCGATGGAAGTCGGTCGTTGACCACATTGACCACGCCGCGCCGAGAGCACCACGGAAGTGGACGATGGCAAGGCCTAGGAAGGGGACGACGCGGAGCCGAGGAAGACACGGCAGTGGATGCCCACGCGAAGAGGAGTACGAGGGTTCACTGGTTCAGCTGCGGTGTGAGGCTGCCATCGCCGCAGAATAACAGGGGGTGTGGGTGAGTAGAGGGATGGCCTGGCCAGCGATGGGAGTAATAGGGGGCGGTGAGGCCTCCGCAGCTTCACAACCGGCCATGGGGGGCAGGAGCATGCGACACGACCGGCGCTGCTTTGGGTGGCTGGAGCACGAAGACCAGAGGTTGAAGAAGCACTACGGCCGTTGGATGGACATCGTACGGTCACTAGATCTAGAATCGTTCATATTGACTAAGTTGACAAAGCCCTCCGTCCCCGTCATCTTTGTAGGCCCGCAAGTCAACCTCCCACCAAGGTGAGTCCCTGCTAGTAGGGGGAGTATTCATTTTTTTGTGCATAATAAGGAGGCATTTCCGGTGGGTCCGAGCTGACAGCGGGGGAACATTTTTTTTTGCAAAATACAGAGGCCCTTCTAGTGGGTCCCAACTATCAGGTGGAGTAATCATTATTTTGCGCGTAATAAGGAGGCATTTCCCTGTGTGGGCCCCTACTGTCAGCCTCTACAAATGGCTGTTGTTTGTTGACCATGTTGACCTCGCTGCGCTGAGAGCACAACCGCGGTGGACGAGGGCGAGGCCCAGGAAGAGAACCTCCCAGAGTCGGTGAAGCCACCGTAATGGATGCCCACGCTGAGGGGAGTTCGAGTGCTGACTGGTCGGCTGCGGGGTGAGGCTGATGTCGCCAGAAAATAATAGGATGTGTGGGTGGTTAGAGGGATGGCCTGGCGGTAGCACAGCTAGCCACGGGAGGAGGGAGCAGGCAGTCCCGCCGGCGCTGGTTTGGGCGGCTAGAGCAGGAAGATCAGAGATTGAAGAAGCACGGCGGCCATGGGATGGACATCCAACAGTCACTGCTGTGTGTTGGCTAAGTTGACAAAGCCTTGCGTACGCATCAAAAAAAAATTAGGACAGCGTATCGTCAACCTAGTAGGCCCAGAAGTCAGCCTTCAAATATGTGGAAAACATTATACAACCCATTAGCCATTATTTTCAATAATTCACAGCCCATTTGCTAATTCTTAAGGATATTTGAAGCCCATATTCTTTTTATTAGCATTACGGACCATATATTCTGGGCACTGCTAAAAATTTCAACGAAAATTTTCGTATTTCGGTGGGGTCCGAACTCTTTTAATCACTAAATTTTGAGTCACGTTCAAAATAATTTTCAAAAATTATATCAAAAACAATTCTCCGCAAAAAAATGAATGAAATTTAGAATCTTAACTGGCAAGATGCCCGTTCGTTGCATGGAACATGAAGATGCATTTGTATGAGTAGTTTATCTTGTGGGAGAAAAGATGATATTTTAATGCAATTTCCGGTTGGCTTTGGTTTAAAAATTTACAGCCCATTTCTTACAACTTATAGCCCATTTTCTGGGGAAGCCCATTTCTTACAACTTACATCCCTCCTCGTCTTGAAAGAGTTTGCAGCCCAGCAGGGCTGAGAAAAGCAAGTAGGCCTCGGTTTTGGTATTCTCCAAAAAAAGAACTGGGCTAGCCAATTTCAGAAAGAAAAAATATATCAACTAGGCTCGTCATGTGCTTAATAAAAGCGTAAGCGTGGGCTAGACGGGCCACAGCCCCCGCACATCGCGCAGTTGAGCTCCGTCTCTGAAACTAAAAAACAACTGGCCGAGCTGCTGAGTCCCTGGTGTTATCTGCTCGTTGTGTAAATTTCTCATTTATTGACTACATTGACAATGGCGTGGGACCTAGTTGTCAAACAATTAGGAGGAAGTATTTTTTTGGCTTGTAATAACGAGGCATCTGCTTTCGAAATGCAATGACCCTTGTGGGTCCCTACTGTCAGCCTCTCCATGTACAGTCATCTTCTGATTCCTCTTGGTTGTTGAGAATGTTGACAACGCCAGACGGCGGCGGGCACAACGAGCGAACCAAGGCGGAGAATGACGGCAAGGCCTCGTACGGGAACGAACAGCAGCCGTGGAAGATGCGGCAGTGTAGTGGCAGGTGGAGGGGAGTACAAGGGCAACAACATGCAACTCAAGCATGCAAATGGTACAAAAAGCCCAAGGATTAATTGTTCATCAAATTTTTAGACAAAACCCAGATTGAACATGACAGTAACATCTAACCCAACCACTCTTTTTTGTAGTCACAAACATATGGATCAGTCTGATCCATAAAATCAACATCCTGTGCAAAAAAAATTATTCTAGGATGACTACAACTTGTTGTAAAAAGAAGCCGAGCATGTTTAGAAGCCCATTTGTCCACCTGAAACTTCTTTTTTTTCTGTTCAACATGTCCGTCCGTGAGAAATCTCTTGTTGTAAAAATTAAGCCTCATGGACAATAGTAACCTCGCATTCAATAGGAAGAATGTGACAAAGCTTCTGTTTGCCTGGTTGGATGCATATCGTCCCATCGTTATTGTCCTCAAACGGATGTCATGAGAACTGAGAAAATCCTTGTGCTTATTACGCCACCAATTGGTTATATGTTTTTCTCCATGTGGTTCTGCCTAAGTAGACATGAAGATTGGAAACAATTAAGGTCTGAGAAAAGAGTATGTCGAAAGAACGATACCTGAACAGTTAATTCTAGTACAATATATACGGGCTTTCAATGCGCATGAAGTCATCACCTCTATGTATAAATTCTCCAGAGATCGAAAGCATAGTAGCAAGCCAATAATTATGTCCAGATCAAAGCTATACATTCTGATATATATGATCTTAACAGAATCCAACAGCATTGATAGTCTATCAATGGACGAACTCTTCATTGAGCATATAACATAATATTAGTACCCAAAGTGTACTCCAAGATGATATAAAACTTATGCGCACAAATGAAAAATGCAGCATATGATTACAAATGTGTAGATGATAATATATGGTACCTGAAAAAGTGAGGAGCCAAACACCAACTCCTTGTGATTATTAAACGGGTCACGAATTACACCCAAGGTCTCCAGTTTGGGCGCAGAGACGATAGTTATTTGTGAAGGTGTATAACAATTATGAAGGATAAACCTTTCAAGTGAAGTGTAACACCCAGATGTAAAACTTCCATATTTGGCAATATATCCATGTTGGTCTCCATCCAATTCCATTCGGGGTCCCATCTTTTGGTCTCTTTTTGTTTAGTTATGTTGTTCTACTCATTTTATTGCCATGCTTTCCTGTTCTTATTGCATTTGTGATTCTTGTCATATTCCTTTTAGCCATCATATGTCATCATCATATAGTGCATTTTCATGTCATGCCATCTCATGTTGCATTTTGTCATTCATGTTGTGGCCATGAGCATCATGGGCATGACCTTTGTCCCCCTTTCAAATCATTGCACCATCACTTCTCCTTCCTTCCCTTTTCCTTCCTTCTTTTATCAAATGCTATTTTCCTTTCTCTATTAATGTTCATCTCCTCCCTGTAAATCTTGTTCCATGTCCTAAACCTCTCTGACAAATATCTGCTTTTTTGAAGTTGTTTTGGTCAGGTTCAAAAATGACACAAGTTTGAATTATATTCAAACTTGTCTTATTTTTCTACCTCTAAAAATGCCCAATGCAATTTATTAAAATAGTGGATAATTCCAGGAGTTTGAGAATATTTTCTTTATACTCTAACTCCTCTCTTGTTACCCTGTGCTTTTCTGTTTCTATTTCTGTTTGCACAAATAGAAAAAGAAGAGCAGAGCGCAGCAGCCCCCCCCCCCCCAGGCCTCTCGCAGCCCAGCCAACGCTGTTCTGCCCGCCAGCCCAGCCAGCCGAGGCCTTTCCAGCCCAGCCAGCGCAGCCTGCCAGCCCGTTTGCGCGCTCACGCGCTCAGCCCGCTCGCGCCCTCGTCGTTTCTCACCCAGCCACGTGGCCCACGGCCCTACCAATCAGCCTAACATCTGGGTACAGCTTGGGTGCACCTAGCTTTCCCCGCGGGTTTTCTATTTTATTCCATTTCGGAATATGCCAGTTTTGGCATATGCTGAGGTTTCCATTTAGGGCAGGTTTTTATCTTAGTGCATTTATGATGATTTTCCTACAGCAACCCTAAAATATTATATATGTTTTTGGGGTAGAAAAATCCCACCAATCCAGTGGTGGCATTAGTTTCTGCATTTGAGCAAGTTCATGGACATGTCATCTCAATCTATGTTGTTGTTTTGTCCTTTATGTGTTTGTTCATGCAAATATGCTAGGTGGTTGGTTTGCACATGAGTAGCTTCATTTTCATGCCTACTTCATGCTAGCACTTGTTCCATGCCATGACATGCCTGGTAGTGAGTTAATCAAGCCTGTAGAGATGCCATGATGAATCTGTTTCTGCTATGTCTAGTAATTTCACTAAGTCTATAGAACCTGTTATCTTTTGCATAATTGCCATGCTATTTTAGTCATGCTCTAGTGGTTTATAGATTGAGCTCAGTGTTCATGTTTCATAGAGCATCTCTTGTACATCACTGCTATGCATTCGGTTCATATGTTTGGGTGCGATAGCTTATTTATACTTTGCATCCAAGTGGTCATGTTGCTGTTTTAAGCAGTTTGCATCATATCTTGTCGTGCTTGTCATTTGCAAACCCTGCACCCGAATCCGGTGATCTTTATATCGATTACAACCGAAATCATCTCATATTTCCAGCGGCATACTTGGGTTGCCAAGTTGATGCCTTGTTCATCATCTTTCCTTCCGAAGCACGCATATGCATTGCATATCACATCTCGCATAGCATGACATGTATTGCATCATGTTGCTTGTGCATTGCACCGTGATTTATTGTGGTTCCTTTGCTTGTGTTCTTGCTTTGGGTAGAGCCGAGAGACGAGTACGTGCATGAGGAACCTGTTGAGTATGCTAACGAGGATCAAGCCTTCGACAACTCTGAGAACCTTGCAGGCAAGATGACCATACCTTCGATATCACTTCTATCTTTGCTTGCTAGTACTCGCTCTATCGCTATGTTAGCTCTACCTGCCATTGTTTACCATGCCTACCTATTGCCATGTCAAACCTCTAACCAACCTGTCCTAGCAACCATTGATCGGCTATGTCACCGCTTTTGCTCAGCCCCTCTTATAGCATTGTTAGTTGCAGGTGAAGATGAAGTTTGTTCCTAGTCGGAACATGGATTTTTTTGGGATATAACAATATCTCCTGTTTAAATTAATGCACCTTATATATTTGGTAAAGGGTGGAAGGCTCGGCCTTATGCCTGGTGACTTGTTCCACTCTTGCCGCCCTAGTTTCCATCATACCTGTGTTATGATCCTTGATTTTGCATTCCTTACACGGTTGGGTGATTTATGGGACCCCCTTAACAGTTCGCTTTGAATAAAACTCCTCCAGCAAGGCCCAACATTGGTTTTACCATTTGCCACCTAAGCCCTTTTCCCTTGGGTTTTCGCAAGCCCAAGGGTCATCTTTATTTTAACTCCCCCCCGGGCAAGTGCTCCTTCGAGTGTTGGTCCGAAACGGGCAGACTGCGGGGTCACCTCGGGGCAACTCGAGGGCTGGTTTTTACTTGTAGGCTGACCTATCCGGTGTGCCCTGAGAACGAGATACGTGCGACTCCTATCGGGATTTGTCGGCACATCGGGTGGCTTTGCTGGTCTTGTTTTACCATTGTCGAAATGTTTTGCGAACCGGGATTCCGAGACTGATCGGGTCTTCCTGGGAGAAGGTATATCTTTCGTTGACCGTGAGAGCTTGTGATGGGCTGAGTTGGGACACCCCTACAGGGTATATAATCTTTCGAAAGCCGTGCCCGCGGTTATGAGGCAGATGGGAATTTGTTAATGTCCGGTTGTAGATAACTTGACACTTGACTTCATTAAAATGCATCAACCGCGTGTGTAGCTGTGACGATCTCTTTTCGGCGGAGTCCGGGAAGTGAACACGGTTTGAGTAATACTTGACATAAGTAGTTTCAGGATCACTTCTTGATCACTTCTAGCTTCTCGACCGACGCGTTGCTTCTCTTCTTGCTCTCACTTGCGTATGTTAGCCACCATATATGCTTAGTGCTTGCCGCAGCTCCACCATATTACACCTTTTCCTACCTATGAGCTTAAATACTCTTGATCTCGCAGGTGTGAGATTGCTGAGTCCCCGTGGCTCACAGATTCTACCAAAACAGATGCATGTGCCAAGGATACCAGCGCAGATGGCGCAACTGAGCTGAACTGGATTTGATGAGGCCCTTGGTCGTTACTATGCATCGTTTCCAGATGATCAGTAGTGGAGCCCAGTTGGGGCGATCGGGGATCTAGCATTTGGGGTTGTCTTCTTTTCATTTGAACTTGACCGTAGCCGGTCTATGAGTGTACTTTGAATGATGTATGATCTTAAATTATGTATTGTGTGAAGTGGCGATTGTAAGCCAACTCTCTATATCCCATTCTTATTCATTACATGGGATTGTGTGAAGATGACCCTTCTTGCGACAAAACCACCATGCGGTTATGCCTCTAAGTCGTGCTTCGACACGTGGGAGATATAACTGCATTGTGGGTGTTACAAGTTGGTAATCAGAGCCATCCCCGACTTAGGAGCCCCCTGCTTGATTGTTTGCTGGCGATGTTGAGTCTAGAAGAAAAATGTTTTGAGTCTTAGGATTATATATATCGGAGAGTAGGATTCTTTTTACTCCTCAGTCCCTTCGTCGCTCTGGTGAGGTCTCCTGACGTAGATGTTTTGACTGTCCTCTTCTCAAATTTCACTAAAAAAAATTTAGGATCACGCGGGTATCTTGGAATCGTTCCGATGGTTTTGTGACGAGAACATTGTTCTTGGTGCCTCCTATCTATTTATGTGGCTTTGACCCAGGGAGTCGAGCTCTGAGGTGTTGTCGTCACAATTCTATCGTTGCAGTTCTGGAATACCTGAGTTTTGCCGACATCGAAAATCTCTTTTATGCAGTTGTTGGTGAGATAACCTCGACGCCACGCAGTACTGGGGCGGGAGTTCGGGAGTATTGCCATAACTCGTATAACGGATGCTTTTCGAAGGTTGAGGTACACGATTTCCGAAGGTTTCTTGGTTATGTGTTGACGGATGGATACAGCTGGATGTAGGGATTGTTAGTTTGGGTGAGATATATTGCTTCCCCTGTATCCCCAACACCAGATTGCATAACCAGAAAGTTTCGGGAGTTTATAGGTGGGATTCAAGTAGCTCTAGCATTTCTTCCCGCAGATATTTGGTTTGTGATTGGGTAATCCTTACCACTTATTTGTTCCAGTTGTACCTTGTTTATTTCATTCATCAATCTCTTGTCAAGTGGCTTCTCACCTTTATAGACGTGTGATGTTTGCTTTGGAATTCATTCGTTTATCTTTGTTCAAATGTTTATTGTGAAGACTATATGTTGCAATTTCTATCCGTTGATTCAACTTGTCTATCTGTCTATCAAGATGCTAACAGATGTCACCCTCTTCAGGATGGCTTCGCCAACGCGTCAGAATCCGGAACGCAATGATGGGAGTCAGGCGAACCCTCCACCTCCACCTCCGCCTCCGGAGGCATGGCAAGCTTTGATGGCAGCCTCTAACGCCCATGCCCAGATGATGATCCATCTCATGCAAGAGCACAACCAAGGCCAAGGCAACCAAGGGAATCAAGGTCAAGGGCAGTTCAATCATCAGCCTCTATTTCCTACCCTCAACCAATTCCTTGCAAATCAGCCAAAGTCTTTCAGCTACTGTGTCGAGGCCACAGACGCCGATGATTGGCTCGTGGATATCAACAAGCATTTTGAATGCAACAATGTCAGGCCTGAGGACTATGTCAAGTTCGCTTCTTTTCAGCTCAAGGATCAGGCAGCTGATTGGTTCCAGCAATACAAGGATTCCAGAGGTGGTCGAGTGATTACTTGGACTGATTTCTGTCGGGACTTTAAAGCTCACCATATTCCTACTAGTGTTGTTGAGAGCAAGCGTGAGGTGTTCCGCAATCTCAAGCAAGGCAACATGTCAGTGTACGAATACAACAAGCAGTTTCAGAAACTTGCTCGCTTCGCTAAGCAAGATGTTCCTGATGAGAAGAGTATGATCTATCAATTCAGAGGTGGCCTTAGAGAGGATCTGTAGTTAGCTCTCGTTCTTGTTGAGCCTACTCAGTTTGATCAATTCTACAATATGGCACTCAAGCAAGAAGGTGCTCAGCTCAAGTATGAGGCTTCTAAGAAGAGAATCAGGGATGCCATGCAATCTTCTTCTTCCTCACAAGTGGCAGCTAAGCAGCAGAATTTCTATCTTCCTCCTCCTCCGTTTCGTCAGCCTTACCAACAGAAGAACTCAGATGGTCGTGGATCTTCCCACCCACCCAACCCAAGCTATCAGAACAAGTCTCAGCCTCAAGCTTCAAAGTCGAATGCGCCTTATCATCGTCCGCTCTCAGAAGTGACTTGCAACAAGTGCCAGCAGAAAGGTCACTACGTGAACAAATGCTTCAATCAAAGGCGCCTTCCTCCTCCGCCTCCTGTGAGATCTTCAAGCAATGTTGTGGTCAAGCATAATCCAAAGCATGCAAAGGTGAACATGTTGAATGCAGCTCAGGCAGAGGATTCTTCAGATGTGATCATGGGTAATGTCTCAGTTAATGATATTCCTGCAAAAGTCTTATTTGATACTGGTGCATCGCATTGTTTCATGTCAATACCGTTCTTTACCAAGCATGATTTCACTCCGGAATATTTGGATAGAACTCTAGCAATTGTTTCCCCGGGCAAGCACATGAGTTCTCGTTTGATGGTTCCAAATGTCGGTATCAAGATGGGCGACTATAAATTTCTGTCTTCACCAATTGTTCTTGGCGACTCTGATATTGATCTAATTCTCGGGATGGACTGGCTTTCTAAGCACAAGGCTCAACTTCATTGTGTTGCCAGGAAAATTCAATTGACACACCCTTCTGAGGATGTTATCATCTATGCCGCTCGTGATGAAACCATTCGGTTCTTTTCTCTCAATGAGAAGTGCCAGTTGGATGCTATTTCTCAAATTCCAGTCATTTGTGAGTACCAAGATGTCTTTCTAGAAGAGCTTCCGGGTATGCCTCCTCATCGGCCAGTCGAGTTCGTTATTGATCTTGAGCCTGGAACAGAACCCATTTGCAAGCGTCCATACAAGCTTGGACCCAAGGAGCTGAAGGAATTGAAAAAGCAGCTCGATGAACAAGAGCGTCTGGGTTTGATTAGACCAAGTTCATCCCCATGGGGTTGTGGAGTTCTTTTTGTCAAGAAGAAGGATGGCACGGACCGACTTTGCGTCGATTACCGTCCATTGAACAAGAAGATAATCAAGAACAAGTATCCACTTCCCAACATCAATGAGCTTTTCAAGCAACTCAAAGGTTCTAAAGTATTCTCCAAGCTTGACCTTCGTATGGGTTATCATCAGATTCGCATTCGTGAACAAGATATACCCAAGACAGCATTCAGAACAAGCTATGGTTCTTATGAATATACTGTCATGTCTTTCAGCCTTGTCAATGCTCCTCCAACATTCTCTTGCATGATGAACTTTATCTTCAACCCCTACACCAATGAATTTGTTCTGGTGTATCTCGATGATATCTTGGTCTTCTCCAAGAATAAGCAGGATCATGCCAAACATTTGCGATTGGTGCTCGACAAGCTCAGAGAACATCAATTCTATGTGAAGTTTTCCAAGTGTGAGTTCTGGCTTGATGAAGTTCTTTACCTTGGTCATATCATCTATGCCAAGGGCATTGCTGTTAATCCCGCGAAGGTTTCTGCAGTTCTGAATTGGGAACCTCCTCAGAATGTCAAACAGCTCCGCAGTTTTCTTGGTCTTGCAAGCTATTGACGAAGATTCGTTGAGAACTTCTCTAAGATTGCAAAGCCTCTTTCCAACCTCCTCCAGAATCATGTCAAGTATGTCTGGACACCTGAGTGTGACGTCGCTTTCAACACCCTCAAAGAGAAGCTAGTCACAGCTCCTGTCTTGACTCCTCCTGATGAATCCAAGCCATTCGAAGTTTTCTGTGATGCTTCCCTTCAAGGTCTTGGTGCTGTGTTGATGCAAGAGAAAAAAGTTGTGGCCTATACCTCTCGTTAGTTGAAGCCCAACGAAAAGAACTACCCCACTCACGATCTTGAGTTGGCGGCAGTTGTCCATGCATTGATAACATGGAGACATCTCTTATTGGGAAGGCAAGTGGACATTTTCACCGATCATAAGAGTCTCATGTATATCTTCACTCAACTCAACCTTAACCTCAGGCAAACTCGATGGGTCGAAATGATTCAAGAGTACAATCCGAGTATTGAATATACTCCTGGCAAGGCGAATGTGATTGCAGATGCTCTGAGCAGAAAGGCTTATTGCAACAGTCTAATTCTCAAGCCATTTCAACCGAATCTTTGTGAAGCCTTCCGCAAGCTGAATCTTCAAGTTGTTCCTCAAGGCTCTCTCGCCAACCTCATAGTCTCTCCTACTTTGGAAGATCAAATTCGTGAGGCACAACTCCTGGATACCATGGTGAAGAAGGTGAAACGTGGTATTGACAAGGGCATTCCCAAATACAAGTGCTATCGCTTGGATGACAAAGATACTCTTTTCTTCGAGGATCAAATTGTGGTTCCAAAAGGCGATCTGAGAAAAGTCATCATGAATGAGGCACACAATTCCCTCCTATTGATTCATCCTAGAAGTACAAAGATGTACCATGACCTCAAGCAGTCGTATTGGTGGACTCGAATGAAGCGAGAGATTGCTCAATTCGTGAATGAATGTGATGTCTGCAGAAGAGTGAAAGCAGAACACCAAAGACCAGCTGGTCTCCTCCAACCTCTTGCTATTCCAGAATGGAAGTTTGACCATATCGAGATGGACTTTGTGACTGGTTTTCCTAAGTCCAAGCGTGGAAATGATGTTATCTTCGTTGTCATTGACAAGCTTACCAAAGTGGCTCATTTTCTTCCTATCAAAGAATCTATCACAGCAGCTCAGCTGGCAGAGCTATACACCTCCAGAATTGTCTACTTGCACGGCATTCCACAATTGATATCTTCAGATCGTGGAAGCATCTTCACTTCTAAGTTCTAGGACTCCTTTCAGACGGCCATGGGCACCAACATTCGTTTCAACACAGCTTTCCATCCTCAAACAAGTGGCCAAGTCGAGCGAGTCAATCAAATTCTTGAAGATATGCTCAGGGCTTGTGTCATCTCTTTTGGTATGAAGTGGGAAGATTGTCTTCCATATGCCGAGTTCTCCTACAACAACAGCTTCCAAGCGAGTTCGGGCAAGGCCCCATTCAAAATTCTCTATGGCAGAAAGTGCCTTACTCCTCTCAACTAGTCTGAGACAGGTGAACGCCAACTTCTTGGCAACGACTTGATCACAGAAGCCAAAGAAATGTGCAAAGTCATTCGTGAGAATCTCAAAGCCGCGCAATCGCGCCAAAAGAGTTACTATGATAGCAAGCACCGTGACTTGGCTTTTGAAATCGGAGACCATGTCTATCTCCGCGTCTCTCCAATGAAAGGCACTCGTCGCTTCGGTATCAAAGGGAAGCTTGCCCCTAGATACGTGGGTCCTTTAAATATCATTGGCAAAAGAGGCGACCTCGCCTATCAACTTGAGCTTCCGTCCAACTTCGCGAACGTGCACGATGTGTTTCACGTGTCACAGCTTCGCAAGTGCTTCAAGACTCCTGAGCGCACTATCAACTTCGAAGAAATCGATCTCCAAGAAAATCTCTCTTATCATGAGCACCCCGTTGCTATTCTCAAAGAAACCGAGCGCAAGACTCGCAATAAGTCAATCAAATTCCTGAAAGTGAAGTGGTCACACCATTCCGACCGAGAAGCCACCTGGGAGCGCGAGGATCACCTCCGTTCCGAATATCCGGAGTTCTTGCAGTCCTAGATCTCGGGACGAGATCCTCTTGTAGTGGTGGAGTGTTGTAACACCCCAGATGTAAAACTTCCATATTTGGCAATATATCCATGTTGGTCTCCATCCAATTCCATTCGGGGTCCCATCTTTTGGTCTCTTTTTGTTTTGTTATGTTGTTCTACTCATTTTATTGCCATGCTTTCCTGTTCTTATTGCATTTGTGCTTCTTGTCATATTCCTTTTAGCCATCATATGTCATCATCATATAGTGCATTTGCATCTCATGCCATCTCATGTTGCATTTTGTCATTCATGTTGTGGCCATGAGCATCATGGGCATGACCTTTGTCCCCCTTTCAAATCATTGCACCATCAGATCTCCTTCCTTCCCTTTTCCTTCCTTCTATTATCAAATGCTATTTTCCTTTCTCTATTAATGTTCATCTTCTCCCTGTAAATCTTGTTCCATGTCCTAAACCTCTCTGACAAATATCTCCTTTTTTGAAGTTGTTTTGGTCAGGTTCAAAAATGACACAAGTTTGAATTATATTCAAACTTGTCTTATTTTTATACCTCTAAAAATGCCCAATGCAATTTATTAAAATAGTGGATAATTCCAGGAGTTTGAGAATATTTTCTTTATACTCTAACTCCTCTCCTGTTACCCTGTGCTTTTCTGTTTCTATTTCTGTTTGCACAAATAGAAAAAGAAGAGCAGAGCGCAGCAGCCCCCCCTGGGCCTCTTGCAGCCCAGCCAAGGCTTTTCTGCCCGCCAGCCCAGCCAGCCGAGGCCTTTCCTTCCCAGCCAGCACAGGCTGCCAGCCCGTTTGCGCGCTCACGCGCTCAGCCCGCTCGCGCCCTCGTCGTTTCTCACCCAGCCACATGGCCCACGGCCCTACCAGTCATCCTAACATCTGGGTACAGCTTGGGTGCACCTAGCTTTCCCCGCAGGTTTTCTGTTTTATTCCATTTCAGAATATGCCAGTTTTGGCATATCCTGAGGTTTCCATTTAGGGCAGGTTTTATCTTAGTGCATTTGTGATGATTTTTCTACAGCAACCCTAACATACTATATATGTTTTTGGGGTAGAAAAATCCCACCAATCCAGTGGTGGCATTAGTTTCTGCATTTGAGCAAGTTCATGGACATGTCATCTCAATCTATGTTGTTGTTTTGTCCTTTATGTGTTTGTTCATGCAAATATGCTAGGTGGTTGTTTTGCACATGAGTAGCTTCATTTTCATGCCTACTTCATGCTAGCACTTGTTCCATGCCATGACATGCCTGGTAGTGAGTTAATCAAGCCTGTAGAGATGCCATGATGAATCTGTTTCTGCTATGTCTAGTAATTTCACTAAGTCTGTAGAACCTCTTATCTTTTGCATAATTGCCATGCTATTTTAGTCATGCTCTAGTGGTTTATAGATTGAGCTCAGTGTTCATGTTTCGTAGAGCATCTCTTGTACATCACTGCTATGCATTCGATTCATATGTTTGGGTGCGATAGCTTATTTATACTTTGCATCCAAGTGGTCATGTTGCTTTTTTAAGCAGTTTGCATCATATCTTGTCGTGCTTGTCATTTGCAAACCGTGCACCCGAATCCGGTGATCTTTATATCGATTTCAACCGAAATCATCTCATATTTCCAGCGGCATACTTGGGTTGCCAAGTTGATGCCTTGTTCATCATCTTTCCTTCCGAAGCACGCATATGCATTGCATATCACATCTCGCATAGCATGACATGCATTGCATCATGTTGCTTGTGCATTACATCGTGATTTATTGTGGTTCCTTTGCTTGTGTTCTTGCTTTGGGTAGAGCAGGGAGACGAGTACGTGCACGAGGAACCTGTTGAGTACGCTAACGAGGATTAAGCCTTCGACAACTCTGAGAACCTTGCAGGCAAGATGACCATACCTTCGATATCACTTCTATATTTGTTTGCTAGTACTCGCTCTATCGCTATGTTAGCTCTACCTGCCGTTGTTTAGCATGCCTACCTATTGCCATGTCAAACCTCTAACCAACCTGTCCTAGCAACCGTTGATTGGCTATGTTATCGCTTTTGCTCAGCCCCTCTTATAGCATTGTTAGTTGCAGGTGAAGATGAAGTTTGTTCCTGGTCGGAACATGGATTTTTTTGGGATATCACAATATCTCCTGTTTAAATTAATGCACCTTATATATTTGGTAAAGGGGGGAAGCCTCGGCCTTATGCCTGGTGACTTGTTCCACTCTTGCCGCCCTAGTTTCCGTCATACCGGTGTTATGTTCCTTGATTTTGCGTTCCTTACACGGTTGGGTGATTTATGGGACCCCCTTAACAGTTCGCTTTGAATAAAACTCATCCAGCAAGGCCCAACCTTGGTTTTACCATTTGCCACCTAAGCCCTTTTCCCTTGGGTTTTCGCGAGCCCGAGGGTCATCTTTATTTTAACCCCCCCGGGCCAGTGCTCCTTCGAGTGTTGGTCCGAAATGGGCAGACTGCGGGGCCACCTCGGGGCAACTCGAGGGCTGGTTTTTACTCGTAGGCTGACCTATCCGGTGTGCCCTGAGAACAAGATACGTGCGACTCCTATCGGGATTTGTCGGCACATCGAGCGGCTTTGCTGGTCTTGTTTTACCATTGTTGAAATGTTTTGCGAACCGGGATTCCGAGACTGAACGGGTCTTCCCGGGAGAAGGTATATCCTTCGTTGACCGTGAGAGCTTGTGATGGGCTGAGTTGGGACACCCCTGCAGGGTATATAATCTTTCGAAAGCCATGCCCGCGGTTATGAGGCAGATGGGATTTTGTTAATGTCCGGTTGTAGATAACTTGACACTTGACTTCATTAAAATGCATCAACCGCGTGTGTAGCCGTGATGGTCTCTTCTCGGCGGAGTCCGGGAAGTGAACACAGTTTGAGTAATGCTTGACGTAAGTAGTTTCAGGATCACTTCTTGATCACTTCTAGCTTCTCGACCGACGCATAGCTTCTCTTCTCGCTCTCACTTGCGTATGTTAGCCACCATATATGCTCAGTGCTTGCCGCAGCTCCACCATATTACACCTTTTCCTACCTATGAGCTTAAATAGTCTTGGTCTCGTGGGTGTGAGATTGCTTAGTCCCCGTGGCTCACAGATTCTACCAAAACAGATGCAGGTGCCGAGGATACCAGCGGAGATGGCGCAACTGAGCTGAAGTGGGAATTTGATGAGGCCCTTGGTCGTTACTATGTATCGTTTCTAGATGATCAGTAGTGGAGCCCAGTTGGGGCGATCGGGGATCTAGCATTTGGGGTTGTCTTCTTTTCATTTGAACTTGACCGTAGCTGGTCTATGAGTGTACTTTGAATGATGTATGATCTTAAATTATGTATTGTGTGAAGTGGCGATTGTAAGCGAACTCTCTTTATCCCATTCTTATTCATTACATGGGATTGTGTGAAGATGACCCTTCTTGCGACAAAACCACCATGCGGTTATGCCTCTAAGTCATGCTTCGACACGTGGGAGATATAGCCGCATCGTGGGTGTTACATGAAGGGGCATCTTCGATGATGAGTTGTTGCCCTTTAAAACAAATTCCAATGCTTTTAAGGTGAGGCGACTTTATTTGAAGACAACTCATACCGATTTCTATTCCTAAAACAATCTGCAAGCGTTCCAGGGCAGGGCAAATGGAGTGGATGATGATGTGCAGTGAGGCCTCCGACAGATAAACCACCACAAGTGAAATTTTTTTTAAGAGTGGGAGTCGAAGCATTTGTACCAGATCGTCTGGTAGATGGCACCGGGCGAGGGTGGCGGTGTGGATAGAGGAGGAAAACTGCGAGAGGGACAACGGTGGTGTGGGCATGGATTCTTGGTGTGTTCGTGGTATGAAAATTTTGTAGTAATGGTACAACTCAAACTGCTGGAGTTTTCCGAATTCAGGGGATGTCAGCCAAGCGTCCACCTTGCCGGGTATGGACAGCCGGTAGCGTGTCGGGATGCAGAGGCATTGAATGGGGCCCTACTGGTGAGAAGAGATGATGGCTTTGAGGAGATAAAATTCAGGAAGGACAGATATCTGACGACAGTCGAGATTGAGGGGGGGCGGTGCACCATAGAGGGCGCCACCGAGTTGAGAGGACTTGTGTGGCAGCAATCCTTGGTGGGGAGAAGCGAGATGATCTCCTCAAGGATGACGTCTGTGAGATTGCTGATGCGGTCCACCGGAGATTCTACCGGTTCCTCAGATCCGGGTGGGGGGGGAGCGGGCTCGCTGCTTCTCCCCGCGCTACCGGGTGCGGGATCTACAACCGCATCGCCGCTGGCTCGAGCCTCATCTTCTTGGTGCTGGGGCCAGCCGACTCCATTTTCCTTGTGGGCATCGTGCCGAGCTCACGGGTTTGAGCAGAGTAGTCAGAGACGAGCCTAGTGGCAGTGTGAGTGGGGAAGAAGGAGGGCTCGGGATTTCTGTAGGAGTGGAAGAAGAGGAGCAGGCGTTTTCTGTACGAGTGAGGAAGAAGGTGAGCGGGGTTTTCTAGATGAGTGAGTAAGCACTAACTACTCGCTTTTTCCCAAGAACCGCTCTCTTCTTTTGCGTTGCTGCATTGGAGCTAGCGCATGGACTTGGCTGACTAGCCATGCATGCAGGATGCATGTGCCCGCCGGCCACTGCATGCGCCTGATTTGTTCTAGCCCTATTTAATAGCGTGGTTATGGAGTAAATTAAGGAGATTTATTTTCTCTGTGTGCATCCACCAAATTAGAGGATGCGGTACTGGATGCAGACACTCACATTAAACTAAGCTTCAGAAGGTACAGTATGCATACTAACATTCAGAAGAACAAAAGTTCATCATGTCTATGCATCTCAATGATTCACCATACTATAACCAATACAAGTTGTGAGAAGGTGTGGAAATAAAGAAAATCGGTCGATGCTTCTCTGAGCAAAGGGCCTCCCTACACACGCATTAATTTCCTGGGCATGCTTGTTTCTTCTCAATGTTGCGAGCACATTGAGCATGTTGGCAACTCCACAGCTAGCTAGCTGCCTCATCTTGCAATTGATGCTGACACATTTGCAGTAAACACATGAGGCAATAGAGATGACTCAACATGAGTCCATATTGTGCAGTTCCCCTGAAATCATATTCATTTTCCTGAATCTGAAAAGATAGGAAAACAGTAGCTATACTTAAACAGTGTTGCAAAACACTAGCACATATCAATAGCTCAGCATGACAAAACACGATCATCTGGACGAAGGGGATACTGATCTGCCTGAGGAAGATTATATATAATCTCATAAGTCCTTGGTTGATTTCCACCTTTGGCTGCACTGCTTGTTTGCTCCTCCACACATGACAGGATCGTTCCGCACTGCATTCAGCAAGTCAACGTACGAATAAGCTAATTTCATATTGCGGTGGTCATTGTACCTAGTTACGAATGTAGGAATACCTGGAGCACCATGAGGTTAGCTGACAGCAGGTAGATGCAACCATATAAATTTTGTGCGGTGCTACCAAAATTGAGGTTTGTATCCCTTCCCGTTATGAGAATTCTTTTTGAAGTTGGTAGAATGTGATGGCTTGTTCTTTGCATCAAACTTGCCTTTCCCCTGAGATTTGTTCTTGTTGTTTTGGGGCTGGTTGGGCTGGAAGTTCTCCTCGTGTACCATGTGGGCACTAGAAGCTCCCTCAGCGACCCGAGCACGTGTGTCTTTTGCTCTCGCCTTCTCCTCAAAATCAAGAGTGCTAATGAGATCCAAAACAGAAAACTCATGTGTCTTGTTTTTCAGAGAAGTAGCAAAATCGTTCCACAAAGGTGGAAGCTTGGCAATGATGGTCCCAGCAACAAATTTGTCCGGCAACACACACTTAAAGTACTCAAGTTCCTTAGAGAGTGACTGTATCTCATGAGTCTGCTGAACAACAGAGCACTCATCAGTCATCTTGTAGTCACAGAATTGCTCCATGACGTACAACTTGTTGCCAGCGCCCGAGGGACCATACGTGGCCTCGTGCGCAGCCCACATGTCTTTGCCGCTGTCAGACGACATATATGAATCCAAAATGGAATCATCAAGAACACTCAGCAGGGCGGCTTTGAAGAGGGTGTCCATGTTCTGAAAAGCTTCCTGCTGTGTAGGATTAAGATCGCCCTCAGGCTTACCCTTAGTGGCGTCATAGCAGTACATGGTATGAAACCAATATACTGTTGTTGTGCACCACCTTTTATATTGCACCCCATTAAAATTAGGCGGCTTCAAAAGCGCAGCAACACCACTAGGAGTAAATTGCCTGTAATCAGGTTTTTGGATTGGATTGTTGAATATATGAGCAATTTAGTATGAGATTTAATCCGAATCAAAGTAAATAGATCATGACGACAATTGCAAACATCAAAGTAATGGTGCGGACAAAACCAGGAGTACAGAATCACATACTTTACAGCGGGAGCAGAACCGATGTGGTTGATGTTGTCACTCATGTTGTTGATGAAGAGGTTACCGAGGTCGGGGAAGAAGGCTGTTGTTGAGGAAGTCGTCGCTGGCAGCAGTCACATGAGCGTGCTCCCCAAAAAGACGATCGCCCCTCTCCCAACAAGATCACGAAAGGTGGGGTTCGGAGGACTGCTGTCCCTTCTCGCGGTGCACGCCGGAAGGAGGGCTGGAGAAGAATTGTATGGCGGCGCTAAGATCTGGAACAGTGCCAAACCATATGATACAGCGGCGGCTAGGGTATAATAGTAGGCCTTTGGCCCCCAAACCAAGTTAATAATAGCTCAAAAAGAAGTCAATAATAGCCCCACCATGGTTTGTCTTGAAAAAAATGGAGTAATTAAGGCGTCCGTTAGTCTCTTTAGTATATCATTAATAATGGCCCCACCTTTTGTCTCACAAAGTATGTTGGAGTACAACCGGCTACACGTTTACAATCCGCTTCTCTTCTTTCTCCTCTTCTATCTCCTTCAACTAAGCACAAATACTATATTTAAATCCTTATTGCCTGCTTATATCATCTAAGTGTAGTGCTTGCTCTAAAGTTACTCTCCATTGTGTGGTCTGAAATGCCGGGCGTGCAGTGGGTGGTCCCCTCAGTTAGCGCGCCGCTTCAACAGCGGAAGCAGTGAGAGGTCGCGTCGCCCTGACTTGCCATCAATGTGGAGCGGCGGGCTCAGCTGGCGCCGGGCGGGAAGCACGTGCGAGAGGGGCACTACTAGGAAAAGGGCTATAGATGAAATGGCCACTAATGGCGCACCAGACATGTGGTGCGCCACTACTATATAGACACTAATGGCCCACCAGATACATGGTGCGCCACTAGTAACAATTTTTATTTTATTTTTTCAAACATACTAATGGCGCACCAGGGCACAGTGGGCCATTACTAGATCTAACTAGTAATTGCGCACCAGCCACGTAGTCGCGAAATGCATGTCAACTTCTAGGGTCGACTCGCCAACTTTGAAAGAGGAAACATAGTCGCGCTACAACACATAGACGTGGTTGATCCTTGGGTGGTAGAGCACAAAACCTTTATTGAGAAGACGTACAATGACCGAGGCCAACAGAGGACGGACGGGGATATAATCAAAGAGCACAACTCATGTTTCACGCATTGGTTCAAGCAGAAGCTTCTGTCGTACCCTTTACATGAGGATTCTTCCGCAGAAGAACATCTCATATTCGCCTTGTCACAGGGCGCCGAGCACAACCTGATGATGTATGAGGCGTACGATATCAACGGCTACACATTCTACACCGAGGGAAAGGACATGAAAAGAGATGGTTATCAGAAATCCGGGGTAATGATGGAATCCTACACCGGTAATGACAATGACAGATACTATGGAAGGATCGAGGAGATCTGGGAGCTGAGCTACGCTGGAGAGAAGGTCCTGATGTTCCGTGTCAGATGGGCCAAGAGCGTCATAAAAGAAGGCCGGTATTTTACCACCATGGTTATACCCGAAGCCAAATCCAAGACCGCGGGCGCAAACGTCACCGCGAAAAATGAGCCATGGGTACTGGCTTCCCAAGTTGACCAATGCTTCTTCATTACCGACCCGCCAAAGCCCAGTCGTGTTGTCGTGAGGAGAGGCAAAAGGAATATCATCGGAATGGATGGAGTCGCAAATGAGCAAGACTTCGACAAGTACGGCGACCCGAAGATGGAACATGATGACGACGATGAAGTATCAGCATACACCACAAGAAGAAGCAAGACCACCCTACCTAAAGGACGTCCGTTCAAGAAAAGAACTCCATTTACGAAAAATAATGGCAAGAATATTGTGAATAGATAGCTAGCTAAGATCGATTGTATTTAAATTGTAGCCTTCATTTCTCGATTATTGTATTTCATGGGCACTTTTTGAACTCATGAATATTTTTAAATTTCATGGGCACTTTTTGAATTCATGAATATTTTTCAAATTTGATGATATTTTTTCATATTCAATATGAAAAAATATTGAATATTTATGAGGACACTCGATCTCGATCCCCCTCCATCTCGATCTCTATCCCCCTCCATCTCGATCGCTATCCCCCTCCATCTCGATCTCGATCCTCCTGCACCCTCCCCCGCTCCACCGCCGCCACCGACCCCCCGGACCCTCCCCGGCCCGCTCCACCACCGCCGAGCACCCCCCGCACCCTCCCCTGCTCCACCGCTGCCGCCGACCCCCCGCACCCTCCCCCGCTCCACCACCGCCGCCGACCCCCCGCACCCCCCGGCCCGCACTCTACCGCTGCCGAGCACCCCCCGCACCCTCCCCCGCTCCACTGCCGCCAATGACCCACCGCACCCTCCCCCACTCCACCGCCGCCGCCGACCCCCCACACCCTCCCCGGCCCGCTCCACCGCCACCGAGCACTCCCATTTGATGATATTTTTTCATATTCATAAAAAAATCATTACTATTTTATAAAAAAAATATTACTATTTTTATAAAAAAAATATTAAAAAATAGCAACAAAAAATAAAAGTAATAAAAACATACTAATGGCGCACCGCTCGGGTGGAGCGCCATTGCTATCTAAAAAAAGATTTCTAATGGCGCACCGCCACGGGGTGCGCCATTGCTATCTAAAAAAAGATTTCTAATGACGCACCGCTCGGGGGTGCGCCATTAGTAATCTTCCCCCTAGCTCTAACTCGCCTGACCCCTTCTCCCTCTCGCCAGATCCACTTCCCCACCCGCGCGCTGCCCCGACGACCCACGACGCTGCCGCCCCTACGTGCGCCGCCGCCCCCACGCCCCTGCGCCATCGCCGACGCCTCCGCGACCTCGCCGTTGCCGACAGCCTCCCCACGTCGGCCCCTGCCCTACGCCACCTCCCCGCGTCGGCCCCTGCCCTGCGCCACCTCCCCGCGTCAGCCCCTGCCCTGCGCCGCCGCCGACCCCGTCCCCAACCCCGACCTTGACCCCTCCGGCGACCGGCCACGCCCGCCCAGGTACCTCTCCTCCTTCCTCCTTCCTCCCTCTCCACCCTTCCTCCCCATTCCCTCCCTCCCTTCCCTTCCGCCGTGCCCTCCAGCTCCCCTCCGCCCTCCTCCCCACCGTCAGCCCCGCCCCCAAGTCTGAAGCTCCCCACCTCCCCACCGTCCGCCTCGCCGCCACCCGCCACGCTCCCCCCTCCAAAGCCCGCGCCTTCCATGCCGCCCCCCACCACTAGCCCTAATCGCTGCTGCCTCTGCGCACCATGTCGATTTTGATCATGGGCGCACAGCATGCGTGGGAGTTCATGCCGCACAACTTGTTGCTGGGGATTTGATTTCTTTCCTTGCATGTTTGCGTTACAAGCCTAGGTGGTCACTGGTGGATCCTTGGTTCTTGTTAATGGGGGATGTGATCTTCTCCTTTCAGTAACTCTCTGTGATCCTGATCGGTTCTTCAATATTTAGTCAAAGAAATTTCACACTGGCTGCTATAGTGTTCTTGATGCTTGGTTAAAAATAGGATTTAGATGCTACCATGTTAGAGAAAAATTTGCTCTATGAATTTAAATGCTACCATGAAATAATCTAGACGCAGAGATGAAAGAAGAATTCAGATCTTCATGAAAAAATGGGGGATCAGAATTACAAAAGTGTGTGTCATACCGTAACCTATACCAGTGTGTGAGACAACAGTTAGGAGTTGTCCATTTTATCATGCTAAAACAGTAGCAGTTGCAAAACCATTCATTGTGGGATCATGAAATATGATCAGGGGGTAGTAATCAGATTGCAGTTTTGACCAGAACAGAGGAAGAAATGTCATGGTTAGTGTATACATGTAGCTGCAGACTAGATAGTGTCAGGGAAGGATACATATGCATCATGAATCAGGTTCATGTCATTTAATCAGCATATCAAATTTATTCATGTTTGCCTGAGTGAATATTTTGTTTGCATGTTTGTTTAACTAAAAGGGTGCATGATAGGGTAGGAGACGACAATGCTATCCCAGGATCAGAGAGCACACGCTTAAGTTCAGGAAAAATAACTAGAGACCATTTTTTTATTTGTTTGTTTCTGCTTTACTTCTGTTAATTGTACTTGTAACATGGTTGTTCACTATGGTTTGTTTCATCTAGTGAGCTCCTGCCAGTGCGAGGTCGAGTGCCGGCAACAAAGGCTTCCTCCTGTGGGATCCTCTCATGCGACCTTGTCCTGCTCGAGGAGGAGGAGGAGGGCGCACCTAGCCACCAAGGGAAGGGATACCATCACTGCCTTCTATCTATTTGACTAGTAAGTGCTCCTCTCTGTTCTGCATTCATCAACATGAAGTTTATGACTCCAGCCAAGTTTCTATTCTGGTTGGTTGATTGATGCCATTAGACTCCAGCCAGGTTCATGATCGAGGTCCTTGTAATTCATACTACCAATTTTGCTCATGCTTCTGTGCTATTTGATGCGTGTGTGGTTGATGGCCAGGAACTAGCTAAGGTTGTTTTCATACTGAATGATGATATTCCAGTTTGTTCCTCACCCATCTGCTCCCATGTTATTGTTATCGAAAATAAAATTGCTCCCTGAAAATGTGTAAGCTTTATATAGCAGAAGGTTGTGCATTTACTGAATCATCATTTCTTGCACATGGATGATTTGGTTGTCCATGATTAGGGATGTACCTCATATGTCCTCTGCTATTGTTGAACATGTTGTAATCAAGTACAACTCCTACAGAAGAATCTGTAATTTTGTCAGGTCTGAGATATATTTTGGTCAATGCTGCATGATGCGTGTGTGGTTGATGGTCACATGCTAGCTTAGGTTGTTTTGCAACAGAATGGCATTTATTTCAGTTTGTACCTCATCATGCCCCTTCCCAATGTCCATCGTCGAGTAGTTTGCTGGTTTTGTTGAAAAAGAAAAGAAAAGCAAACTAGTAGTGTCCTTCTCACAGGCCAATATAAAGAATTGTGATTATCAATTTACTGATTTTTGTTCGAATTTGATCATGCCTCTTTTGAGAAGTATGTCTATTAATTCAAAATTGACATGGCAAAAATATGTTTCAGAAAATGACAAGGACTAAAATGTTCTATAGATCATGATCTATAAAAAATGCCATGATCCATACAGTATAAATTCCATGATGCATAGGCTATATTTGCCATGGGAGATGGCAATTTTGTTGGATCATGATCCAGAGATTAAAAAATGCATAGACTATAATTTCCTGGCATGATCCATAGAATAAAAATGTAGAATAAAAAATGCCATGATCCATACACTATAATTTTCATGATGCATAGACTATATTTGCCATGGCCCGGTGCAAAAGAAATTTTCCATGTTGCAAAAAGAAAATAAATTTGCCATGGTGCATATAGTAAAAACAATGCCACGATCTGTAAAATACATTTGTCATGCTCCATGAAAGTAAATTGCCATGGTCCAAATGTAGCAGAAGTTTCAAGTAGTGTTTTGTTTTTGTGTTTGACTAGACAGCAAACTTTCTATTCTTTCTGTGTTTGTACAGACTTGCTAAACTATTGATGATTTTTTGTTGGGTGACCTATTAGATCTGGAATGGAAGCTCACATAAGTTGAGCTGATTTTTGTCCATATGAAAACAGAGGACCATATGGTCTATGGCCTTTTCATCCATATGAAAGTAGAGGCACATTGTGGTGCTAGTTTGCTGGGTTTTGTCTCTGACCTTCATGTCGTGATGATTTTGCAGGTACCCCGAGGGGCCCTTGAGTTCGCCGGAATGTCGATTAACTTCTGTTCTGGAAAATTCGGGTACTCCATATGTCCTATTTTCAGCAAAGGTCATGCTGAAATTTTCCGTCAATTTTAGCATGACTTTGCTAAAAATAGGACATATGGGGTACTTGCGACTAATGCATGGGCCGGGGTATCTTAGTACTTAATTAAGTAGGATCAACTGCCCCGCCATTCTTGCTGCATTAAACCATAGGTGGCAATAGAGCCAAGTGATTAGGCCCAACCTAAATGATGAAACCTTGGCTTTTATAGGGTGCCTCGGTCTCGATGAGAACCTAAATGATGTACGCTTAGGCTTTTAGGGTGCCTCGGCGTCGACAAACCCTAAATGATAAAAGCTTAGCTTTTAGGATGCCTCGGTGTTGACAAACCCTAAATGATGAGACCATGATCTTGTTCCTTGACAATAACCAACTTTTTGACCAAACTTTTTTCCTATTTAGAGAGAAACATGGCCCACAACGATGAGGCCGGCGGTTCGGGCGGCAAGCAATTCTGGGAGCTATCCTAGGAGATGGAGGAAGAACCTCACTGCTATGAGGACGCTGCGAACGACACCGATCCTGACTACACAACCCCTAGTGGCGTCGGGGATGACACCACTGATGGTGCCGCCGAGGATGCCACCACTGATGATGGTGGCACACACACAGATGCCAGCCAACCAAAGAGGCAACGGAAGGACCGGCGCCCGAGCGTGCTCGGCACCATCAAGGAGGAATTTACTGAAGTGAACTCCGACGGGCATCCAACGGCGCCCAAAGAATTAGTCAAGGGGTACTCGGTTCAGCTCGGGTGCATTCTCTGGAGCACTGTCTCGATCAACACCGAGAACCTAAGGCATAAGGACCAGGGGAATTTGCGCAGCCTCCACTTCACGAAGCTGCACGGACGATACAAGTTCCCCACTGACTTTGCAAACACACACCTCTCAGGGAATAAAGTGAACAGTGTCACCCTCACGAGGATGAGCACGACCATGTCTACTTGGAGAAGCACGGTGAAGGCAATGATTGAAAAAGGTGATAGTTATGAGAAGATCAAGGTGAAATATCCTTTGATCAGCGAAGATGACTACAAGGAGTTCAAGATCAAGTGCGAGAGCAGCGCAACCTCCGAATCAAGTCAGTGGGGGAAAGAAATGCGGCAGTTGAACTTAGGGGTCGACCAACTCGGTCCCGGCAGTTACAAAGTGGTAGAGCCTATATAGGATAAGGAGGACACGGAGCGTGCCGAGCAAGGCCTACCTCCCCACTTCGAGAAATACCGTGACAAGCAGACCAGGTACTTTGTCAGGGCCCGGTACAAGGAGGGCCCGGTAACAAAGGAGCTTACCACGTATCCGAAGACTAGGGCGCTTGAGCTTCTTTTGGTAAAGAATACACCCCCACGTAATTAGCTCCATATGGTTGCATTCTAATTAATCCCCAATATTTCTAAATGGTTCACGTTCCTTCCGCAGGACACTGAAAGCAGTAGCGCGGGGTCATCTCAGAGCTCCCCTTTCGACACCCCTTTAAATAGGGCGTTGAACGTACTGAAAAACAAGGATAAGCTCAGTAAGCCGTCGTCAGCTGGTCATGTGGCCGGCAAAGGCTTGTCCACAAAATGGTCATCATACTATAACGCTGGTGCGCGAAAGGAGAAAATGACCAGCTCGGAAAGCCAGTCGCGCGAGGTTGAAGCACTCAAGGCACAAGTGGAGCAGATTCCGGATATTATCCAAGAGCAAGTGCAACAACAACTGGGAACGACGCTCACCGCCATGGTGCCTACGTTGATTCAGGGGATGACGACGTGGATTGTGGGCGGATAACAGGGGCCTCCCCCGGTTCCCAGCTTCACGGCCAGCAACTCGCACAATACGCAGGCGGCGCCATTGGTGTCTCCGACGGAGGCGGTATTCGTGTCTCCGGCGCCGGCACGGGCATTGGAGCTTAATGCACCCGGGTGTACGCCGGCCGGCACCTCGCCAGCAAGCGGACCCTCCGTCAGTTGCACGCCCGCTGTTGGCGATGCCTCGACATTAGCCGAGCTCGACGGCATCATGGTAACTAAGCCTCTCAGCGGATGACTTCATCTCCTTGGCTTTGACTGGGCATCCCTGATGCCCTACATGTTTTCGTCGGGCGGCGCCGACGTTCCTTGCACTCTCATGCACTTTGTGGGTGTTGAGTTCGTCAATGTCGCCAAGGGCAGAATCATTCAACCGGGCAACCCCGTGTTCCACGGTAATCTGATGCCACCCATAGTTTAGAGGGTTGAACTGGTTCGGGTGCTGCCAGGCTACGAGGAGCTGTTACCTCTGATTCGACCCACTGGGGCCGACGAAGATGATGAGATGACCCTCAGTGCCTGCGTAAACTGGCCCCTGCTTTGGTCGAAGAGCCAGATTCGTTTGGGGACGGGGGACACCACCCCACAGACAAGACCGCTAGTTGTGCCAGCGCCAAGCCATGGCAAGAACGCTGCAACACTACCGGACATGCCGGACATCCCTATGGCACAGGATCGGACATGCATATGGTACAGGATCCGGACGACAACAACAACAACGACGGTAGATTTACCAACGTCGATAAGTACTTTGCAGAACATGGGTACGGTGACGAGTTCTGCGGGCCTCCTTCTCAAGAACCCAACCAAGACGACCGCGATCTAGCTGGTATGACGGAGAAACCCAATTGCAACAGGCGTTGCCTGGCATTCAGTTCTCAGGAGATGCCTCCAGCTGCCGCCTTCACCGAGCCTCAGATACCTGAGGTGCGAAAATATTATCAGCCCCAACACGCTCAAGAAGGCGGTCTGTGAGTAGAACTCGGTCCCATTACAGCAGATCAAGAAGAAGGGACGGAAATGAAAGACTAACAAGGGCGCCGGTGCGAGCCAGCCGGCACCGAGTACGATCCGTGCTCAGGACGGGCGACCTTCACCTAAGGATATCTCGAGGAGGGTGCATGTGGCGGGTAGGGCGATGCTACCGACAAATATGCTCAATGCTGCAACTGGTGCTATGCGGAGTCTACATGACAGTGTTCTTTCTTTGGAGAAGCAGCATCTCTCCCAGAATGATGTGGCATACCCTGTTTTCGTGGCCAAGGTGCCAGAGGGCAAGGGCTTTGTGGATGGCACCATCAGGGGTACGATCGTCCTGCGGTTTGATGACATCTTTGCTATGTTTAACCTTCATCCGCTGCACTACACCTTCGTTCGGCTGTTTTTGCTAAGTATGGAGATGCGGATCATTCGAGACAAGACCCCGGACATCGTGATAGTCGACCCCTTCTACATGCGTGCCAAGATCTTGGGCAGCGTTGGGGACCGGCAAGTCACGAGTTCACACCTCGAAGGTGTCACTCTGGCAAACCCAGATAAGGTTAACTTCCTCGTGCCTTACTTTCCCGAGTAAGTCATCCGCTCACCGCCCCGTAACATATGATTTCTTAGATTTCGATCATTCTTTTTTTTTCTAACATTCCGTGTTCTGTGCAGTGACACACATTGCACACTCATCCTCTTAAGCCCGAAATATTCCATGGCCACGTATTTCGACCCGGACCGTGACTCCAAGATAGACTACACAAATATGAAGAAAGTTCTTGATGATGCTCTCCCCGGCTACGCCACATCTGGAGGCACCTTTAAGAGGCCAGTTCGTAGGTACGGCAGGCACGTGTTCACCCACAATACGACGTTCCCCTGCGTAAAATAGCCACCTGGCGGTCAGAAGGATGCCTACTACACCCTCCATCACATGCGGGCGATCGTACGGGACCATAATCACCTTCTGCTACCAAATAATGTCAAAGATTGGGCCGTAAGCTTGGCGGTAATCCAGGACGCGGACCTCCGACAAGAATTCTTTCGCATCCAGTCAGAGTTCGCAGAAATCATCCATCAAGATGTCCTTTGTACCTCGGGGCAGTTCTACCTCAGATATCAACCGTCCTACAGTGAGATAGACACAACGCTACAAATGCAGGCTGACAGCGCCCGCGAGTTCATGACCATCACGAAAGACGAGGGCATCATCCATGCTCTGGTCCCATGAGTCGAGTCGAAAGTAGTGATGCTATGTGTAGTTCTGAAACATCGATTAGCTCATGTTGTAATTAAACTTTAATGAACTTGTATGTCTCTTTGGTTTGGACAGTCGTTCAACTTAGATGTAATCGAAGCTATTTATTAGTAGGACCATGAATCGTGCTATCAATGTCTTGCTTTTCTCTTCCGATCCTTTTTTTGCATACTTATATATTGCTGATGTATTGTCTGTTGTTTGGCTTGTGCATAGAGATGCCGTCGTATGTCGTGTACAAGGGTAAGGTTCCCGGAGTCTACGACGACGGGGAGGAGTGTCGGAGATAGGTTCACCGTTTCAGCGGTAACAGTTACAAAGGGTACACCACTAGGGTGGAGGCGGAATCTAGATACACCCGCTATCTAGCGGGAGAGAGCAGGGAGCGTTGGAGGAACCGGATGAAGACCAGTTTCATCGCGATGATGCTCATCGTGATGACCGCAGCTCTCTTCTATGTGATGGTAGTTTAGATGATCGATATCTACTTGTAATGTGAAGACAAACTCGCTACTCGTGATCTCGAGACTTGTAATGTTCTAACTTTGTTCGGTCTTTTGAATTCGGAGACTAATATGATGAATTGTATTCGGAGACTAATCTTCTATTGTATTCGATGAATCTATTGTTGTTGTGTGGTGCTGTCTATATTCTTCCAATAATATATTTTGTAACCTGTGCAAAAATCAAAAAATTAAAAAAATACCTAATATTCATACTAATGGCGCATCACCCCAAAGTGCGCCATTAGTATACCAAAGGATACTAATGGCGCATCACCCCACAGTGCGCTATTAGTATGCCAAAGCACATGGGTAAATATGGCCCCCTGGGAGGCATACTAATGGCGCATGTTGGTCTATAGTAATGGCGCACGACGTGGTGCCCCATTAGTATACCAGATACTAATGGCGCACCAGTGGTGCGCCATTAGTATTTAATACTAGTGGCGTGGTACTAGTGGCGCACCAGTAGTGCGCCATTAGTAGGCAAAACTGGTGCGCCACTAGTAGGCCTTTTCCTAGTAGTGGGGGGAGGGATTTTTGTTGGGCCAAGAAGGTGAGAAGCCAACTTGGGATCGGTCCGGACGGGGAAATATCATGTGCTCGCATACTCTGCATATGACACTAGTCTATGTGACTACTCCCTCCTTTCCGGTTTGTAGTAATATGTTACAGTATAAGTTACTCCCCACTATGACCAGCCTTGGCCTCTCCCAGTGCTCCACCATTTATAGCTGCTAAGCATGCCAAGTAGGCATAAAATATGATGTGGCACCAATAAATTAAGCACCTATGCATTGAAGACTTGAGTTACTAGTCATTTAATGCTCTTAGCACCTCATCTAAGAGCATGGTTAATAGTATAGCCAGCTGCTGGCTATAAGCCAGTGCCATGTCATCTACAGTCCATCTTATAGTCAACATGTACAATAGTAGATCAAAAAAGTGTACTACCTTTTTATTATGTGGCCCACCTTTCATTCTCACAAAGTGCCTAGGAGCACGTGCTAGAGCTGGATCTTCATGAAGAGCCCGCTTACCTTCTCTCTCCTCTTCTCTTTCCTCCAACTAAGCAGAAATATACTAGTTTATTCCTTATAGCCCGCTGACTCAACTCTATTGTACTTGCTCTAAGCACATCTAAGGACTTACTAGCACCCCCTTGATCGTGGACCTTGACGGTGTAGGTCACCTTGTGTCTCATAATTTTCCTTGTCATCATCTGAGTCCTAGAAGATCTCACCCACATCATCATTAGCATGCAGCCTCCTTGATAGACAACTTGTGCAGAAGGAGTAGAGGCGACTGGGGACGCACCACCACCACGTCGTGGGCACTCCGTACATGCTCGTGTGCGTGCAGCATGCGTGTTTTTCCATCGGTGTTAGCTCTAAGGCCGAGGTTGCGGTCGACTTCATCTCTGACTAGTAGTTGAGCAACGACGTCAAAGAGGTGCTACAAGAGATGCGTAGGCGCCGTTGCGTGCGAGCTTCGCTGTAGCATGATGAATCGGACGTTGCCGCGGATGGCGCGCACCTCCATGCAGCCGAGTGTGTGCGCATGCATGTGTTATTCACGTGCATTCTGCTGCCGAGCGTGTGTGCATGCACATGTTGTGTACGTGCGTTGTGTGCTCCATGCTATGCGTGTATGTGCATGAGTTGGATCGGATGGAGTTAGTGCATTGGCTTGTGTACATGCGTGGCTGCATGCGTCCTGTACATGCGTGGCTTGTTGCGTGGTTATCAATAATTCAATATAAACTAGTCCCTCCGTTCCTAAATATAAGTCTTTCTAGCCATTTCAAATAGACTAGAACATACGGATGTATGTAGACATATTTTAGAGTGTAGATTCACTCATTTTGTTTCATATGTAGTCCCTTATTGAAATCTTAAAAAGAGTTATATTTGGGAATGGAGGGAGTATAAAACATCTTCAACTTAGCATCCTGATGTACCGTTTCTAGTGATTAGCGAAAAGTTCATGTTCTTTTTTTCTTTATAGGTGGGCATGCTGAAAAAAGGGGAAAACGCACAAGGTTCCTTGCAGACGCTCCACCGTGAGGTTCCTTGCTCCTTCTCGGTCGTCGGGGATCTATGCTCTTCAACTCTTTTCTTTTACGTGAGCTTTGTTCATCCTTTTCCCAACACGCGAGACATCTAGCATCAAGGTGCACGTGTCACGCAAGAAAATGGAGATAATCAGATAAGCAGTGCGTAAGTGAGTCGTGCACTTCGATGGCACCTACGCAATATTTTTTCTCCTAGATGGCACGTGAATAGTGCACGTACTCAACGACGGAGCACGAGATGGTAGCAATGACACGGTCGGCCCTTTTCTGGAGAAAGTACATACTACTAAATAACTTTCATGTGTCCCGTCAACTTGCAGAACGACGAGAAGCTTGATTACGCCTTCTCCCTCGCCAACACGTGCGTGATGGCTCGCAGCATGAGGAGAAACTTTTGCTTACAAGCGGTGGACGTGCAGCAGTTCATTTGGTGTCAGATTGCCAAAAGTACTATTGTAGAACCATCGACTTCCGGAAGAGGCGAAGAGCCAAGCGCAAAGGTCACCTACTAACCTTACGCTAGGTGTAGTGGGAGTAACATAAGTAGGGTTACCTCCTTTTTTATTCTAGAAACAACCACACGCGATTTTTTTTTGAAAAACTCCACCCATATATTGATCAAATAACAATAGTCTTACAATCGTTCATTACATAATTAGCCACGCAGGGCGGAACAGAATTACACAGAATACCATCGGACATGGTATCAAAACTAAATTTTGCTATCTCATGCGCCGCCTTGTTTGCCTGCCTATCAATCTTAACAATCTTTAGATCAAAAAAAAAACTTGGAGGCGGTGATCGCTTCCATTTTTAGATCCACATAATGAGACCAATCAATAGTTTCTTTCGCTAGGAAAGATGTAGCAAAGGAGCAGTCAGTTTCCAAGATAATTGGTTTGTGAAGAGAAATACCAATGTACAGCCCGGCGAGGCACGCACGAAGTTCCACCTCCTCTCCTCTGGAGCACATTCAAATAAATTCCCAAGAAGACACCAGGACTTCTCCCAGATGATTCCTAGTGACAACCCCAATGCTATAAGATCTCAAGCTCTCCACAAAACTAGCATCAACATTTTTTTAGGGTACTAGCATCAACATTTATCTTAATATACTCCCACTATGGAGGCTTCCAAACAGCACGATCATTTTCTTTTTGCGTACTAAGATTCTCCCCATTCCCCATCACCCCCTTCCATTTGGTGCTTTGGTCCACTTGCACACGCGAATATCAAGGTGCTGGTTACGTAGAACAAATTTCCTAGAGTCCATGCTCAGCCCTCCTCTATCTCTCTTCTCAGCCAGCCAGCGGACGCGCGTAGCCCATTGTCTGTTTGCTCACATGCGGTCCCGCATGTCAGTGAAAACGCAAGAGGACCCACTGAACCTGCACATCTTTCACCTCGACGTGCTGGTGATGAAAAACAAATCCAATAAAGATCTTCGGTGGCCTCTTTAGGAGTTACTCAAGAGTAGTAAGATTCTACTTATAGTTTAACCCAAGATGCACATCACGTGGCTTCAACTACCACTCTATTTTCTTGCATGACACGACTTGGATGCTGATGTCTACTACACAACCTTCTTCTTGTAGACACTGCTAGGACTGCAAGTGCACAGGCTTGTAGGACAGTAGCAAATTTCCCTCAAGTGGATTACCTAAGGTTTATCAATCCATAGGAGGCGTAGGATGAAGATGATCTCTCTCAAACAACCCTAAAACCAAATAACAAAGAGTCTCTTGTGTCCCCAACACACCCAATACAATGGTAAATTGTATAGGTGCACTAGTTCGGCGAAGAGATGGTGATACAAGTACAAAATAGATAGTAGATATAGGTTTTTGTAATCCGAAATAATAAAAATAGCAAGGTAGCGAGCAATAAAAATGAGCGTAAACGGTATTGCAATGATAGGAAACAAGGCCTAGGGTTCATACTTTCACTAGTACAAGTTCTCTCAACAATAATAACATAGATAGATCATATAACAAGCCCTCAACATGCAACAAAGAGTCACTCCAAAGCCACTAATAGCGGAGAACAAACATAGAGATTATGGTAGGGTACAAAACCACCTCAAAGTTATTCTTTCAGATCAATCTATAAAAGAGTTCTTACTAGAATAACACCTTAAGACACAAATCAACCAAAACCCTAATGTCACCTAGATACTCCATTGTCACCTCAAGTATCCGTGGGCATGATTATACGATATGCATCACACAATCTCAGATTCATCCAACCAACATAAAAGTACTTCAAAGAGTGCCCCAAAGCTACTACCGGAGAGTCAAGAACGTGTGCCAACCCCTATGCATAGGTTCCCAATGTCACGAAATCCTCAAGTTGATCACCAAAACATACATCAAGTGGCACATGATATCCCATTGTCACCACAGATAATCATGACAAGACATACATCAAGTGTTCTCTTAAAAGACTCAATCCGATAAGATAACTTCAAAGTGGAAACTCAATTCATCACAAGAGAGTAGAGGGGGAGAAACATCATAAGATCCAACTACAATAGCAAAGCTCGGGATACATCAAGATCATGCCATAGAGGGACACGAGAGAGAACATGGGAGAGAGATATCAAACACATAGCTACTAGTACATACCCACAGCCCCGAGGGTGAACTACTCCCTCGTCGTCATGGATAGCGCCAGGATGATGAAGATGGCCTCCGGTGATGGGATCCCCCTCCGGCAGGGTGCCGGAACAGGGTCCCGATTGGTTTTTGGTAGCTATAGAGGCTTGCGGCGGCGGAACTCCCGATCTATCTTCTGTTCTGGTAGTTTTAGGGTACAAGAGTATATATGGGTGCAGGGGGTACGTCAGAGGAGCTACGGGGGCCCCACGAGGTAGGGGGCACGCCCAGGGGGGGCGCCGCCAACCCTCGTGGGCAGCCCGTATCTCCCCTGACGTCCACTCCAAGTTCCCTGGGTTGCTTTCCTTCCAAAAATAACTTCTCTAGTTGATTTCGTTCCGTTTTGACTCCGTCTGATATTCCTTTTCCTCGAAACACTGAAATAGGCATAAAACAACAAATCTGGGCTGGGCCTCCGGTTAATAGGTTAGTCCCAAAAATAATATAAAAGTGGATAATAAATCCCAATATTGCCTAAAATAGAAGATAAAGTAGCATGGATCAATCAAAAATTATAGATACGTTGGAGACGTTGTTGGGGAACGTAGTAATTTCCAAAAAATTCCTACGCACACGCAAGATCATGGTGATGGCATAGCAACGAGAGGGGAGAGTGTTGTCCACGTACCCTCGTAGACTGTAAGCGGAAGCATTAGCACAACACGGTTGATGTAGTCGTACGTCTTCATGACCCGACCGATCCAAGTACCGAACGTACGTCACCTCCAAGTTCAGCACATGTTCAGCTCGATGACGATCCCCGGGCTCCGATCCAGCAAAGCTTCGGGGATGAGTTCCTTCAGCACGACGGCGTGGTGACGATGATGATGTTCTACCGGCGCAGGGCTTCGCCTAAACTTCGCGACGCTATGACTGAGGTGGAATATGGTGGAGGGGGGCACCGCACACGGCTAAGGAACGATCCGTAGATCAACTTGTGTGTTCTAGGGTGCCCCCCTACCCCTGTATATAAAGGGGCAAGGGGGGAGGCCGGCCGGCCCTTGTGGGCGCGCCAAGGAGGAGGAGTCCTCCTCCTAGTAGGAGTAGGACTCCCCCTTTCCTACTCCTACTAGGAGGGGGAAGGAAGGGGGAGAGGGGGAAGGAAAGAGGGGGGGCGCCGCCCCCTCCTCCTAGTCCAATTCGGACCAGAGGGAGAGGGGGCGTGCGGCCCACCCTAGCCGCCCCTCTCTCTTTCCACCAAGGCCCATGTGGACCATTATCTCTCCCCGGGGGGTTCCGGTAACCCTCCGGCACTCCGGTTTTCTCCGAAAACGTCCGGAACACTTCCGGTGTCCGAATATAGTCGTCCAATATATCAATCTTTATGTCTCGACCATTTCGAGACTCCTCGTCATGTCCATGATCACATCCGGGACTCCGAACAAACTTCGATACATCAAAACTTATAAACTCATAATAAAACTGTCATCGTAACATTAAGCGTGCGGACCCTACAGGTTCGAGAACTATGTAGACATGACCTAGAACTATTCTCGGTCAATAACCAATAGCGGAACCTGGATGCCCATATTGGTTCCTACATATTCTACGAAGATCTTTATCGGTCAAACCGCATAACAACATACGTTGTTCCCTTTGTCATCGGTATGTTACTTGCCCGAGATTCGATCGTCGGTATCTCAATACCTAGTTCAATCTCGTTACCGGCAAGTCTCTTTACTCGTTCCGTAATACATCATCCCGCAACTAACTAATTAATTGCAATGCTTGCAGGGCTTATAGTCATGTGTATTACCGAGTGGGCCCAGAGATACCTCTCCGACAATCGGAGTGACAAAACCTAATCTCGAAATACGCCAACCCAACATGTACCTTTGGAGACACCTGTAGTACTCCTTTATAATCACCCAGTTACGTTATGACATTTCGTAGCACCCAAAGTGTTCCTCCGGTAAACGGGAGTTGCATAATCTCATAGTTATAGGAACATGTATAAGTCATGAAGAAAGCAATAGCAACATACTAAATGATCAATTGCTAAGCTAACGGAATGGGTCAAGTCAATCACATCATTCTCCTAATGATGTGATCCCGTTAATCAAATGACAACTCTTTTGTCCCTGGCTAGGAAACATAACCATCTTTGATAAACGAGCTAGTCAAGTAGAGGCATACTAGTGACACTATGTTTGTCTATGTATTCACACATGTATTATGTTTTCGGTTAATACAATTCTAGAATGAATAATAAACATTTATCATGATATAAGGAAATAAGTAATAACTTTATTATTGCCTCTAGGGCATATTTCCTTCAGTCTCCCACTTGCACTAGAGTCGATAATCTAGTTCACATCATCATGTGATTCAACACCAATATTCACATCTATATGTGATTAACACCTATAGTTCACATCGTCATGTGACCAACACCCCAAGGGTTTACTAGAGTCAATAATCTAGTTCACATCGCTATGTTATTAACACCCAAAGAGTACTAAGGTATGATCATGTTTTGCTTGTGAGAGAAGTTTAGTCAACGGGTCTGTCACATTCAGAGCCATATGTATTTTGGAAATATTCTATGTCCACAATACTCTGCACGGGGCTACTCTAGCTAATTGCTCCCACTTTCAATATGTATCCAGATTGAGACTTAGAGTCATCTGGATTGGTGTAAAAGCTTGCATCGTTGTAACCTTTTACGACTGGCTCTTTTATCACCTCCATAATCGAGAAACATCTCCTTAGTCCTCACTAAGGATATTCTTGACCGCTGTTCTAGTGATCTACTTTTAGATCAAAATTGTATTCCTTTGCCAAACTCAGAGCAAGGTATACAATAGGTCTAGTACACAGCATAGCATACTTTATAGAACCTATGACTGAGGCATAGGGAATGACTGTTCATTCTTTTCTATTTCCTGCCATGGTCGGGTTTTGAGTCTTACTCAACTTCACACCTTGCAACACAGGCAAGAACTCTTTCTTTGACTGTTCCATTTTGAACCACTTCAAAATCTTGTCAAGGTATGTACTCATTGAAAAATCTTATCAAGCATCTTGTTCTATCTCTATAAATCTTGATGCTCAATGTGTAAGCAGCTTCACCAAGGTCTTTCTTTGAAAAACTCCTTTCAAACACTCCTTTATGCTTTCCAGAAAAATTCTACATTATTTCCGATCAACAATATGTCATTCAGATATACTTATCAGAAATGCTGTAGTGCTCCCACTCACTTTCTTGTAAATACAGGCTTCACCGTAAGTCTGTATTAAAATCATATGCTTTGATCAACTTATCAAAGCGTATATTCCAACTCCGAGATGCTTGCACCAGTCCATTGATGAATCGCTGGAGCTTGCACATTTTGTTAGCACCTTTCGGATCGACAAAACCTTCTGGTTGCATCATATACAACTCTTCCTTAAAAAATCCATTAAGGAATGCAGTTTTGACATCCATTTGCCAGATTTCATAAAATGTGGCAATTGCTAACATGATTCAGACAGACTTAAGCATAGATACGAGTGAAAAACTCTCATCATAGTCAACACCTTGAACTTGTCGAAAACCTTTTGCGACAATTCTAGCTTTGTTGATAGTAACACTATCAACGTCTGTCTTCCTCTTGAAGATCCATTTAATCTCAATGTCTCGCCGATCATTGGGCAAGTCAATCAAAGTCCATACTTTGTTTTCATACATGGATCTTATCTCAGATCTCATGGCCTCAAGCCATTTTGCGGAATCTGGGCTCACCATCGCTTCTTCATAGTTCGTAGGTTCGTCATGGTCTAGTAACATAACTTCCAGAACAGGATTACTGTACCACTCTGGTGCGGATCTTACTCTGGAAGACCTACGAGGTTCTGTAGTAACTTAATCTGAAGTTTCATGATCATCTTCATTAACTTCCTCACTAATTGGTGTAGTAGTCAGAGGAACAGATTTCTGCGATGAACTACTTTCAAATAAGGGAGCAGGTACAGTTACCTCATCAAGTTCTACTTTCCTCCCACTCACTTCCTTCGAGAGAAACTCCTTCTCTAGAAAGGATCCATTCTTAGCAACGAATGTTTTTCCTTTGGATTTGTGATAGAAGGAGTACCCAACAGTTTCCTTTGGGTATTCTATGAAGACGCACTTCTCCGATTTGGGTTCGAGCTTATCAGGTTGAAAACCTTTTTCATATAAGCATCGCAACTCCAAACTTTAAGAAACGACAGCTTAGGTTTACTTCTAAACCATAGTTCATACGATGTCGTCTCAACGGATTTAGATGGTGCCCTTTTAATGTGAATGCAGCTGTCTCTAATGCATAACCCCAAAACGATAATGGTAAATCAGTAAGAGGCATCATAGATCGCACCATATCCAATAAAGTGTGATTACGACGTTCGGACACACCATAACATTGTGGTGTTCCAGGTGGCGTGAGCTGTGAAACTATTCCACATTGTTTTTAATTGAAGACCAAACTCGTAACTCAAATATTCGTCTCTACGATCAGATCGCAGAAACTTTATTTTCTTGTTATGATGATTTTTCCACTTCACTCTGAAATTCTTTGAACCTTTCAACTATTTCAGACTTATGTTTCATCAAGTAGATATACCCATATCTGCTCAAATCATCTTGTGATGGTTAGAAAATAACGATACTTGCCACGAGCATCAACACTCATTGGATCGCATACAGCGGTATGTATTATTTCCAATAAGTTAGTAGCTTGTTCCATTGTTCCAGAGAACGGGGTTTTAGTCATCTTGCCCAAAAGGCATGGTTCGCAAGCATCAAATGATTCGTAACCAAGTGATTCCAAAAATCCATCTTTATGGAGTTTCTTCATGCGCTTTACACCGATATGACCCAAACGGCAGTGCCACAAATAAGTTGCACTATCATTATTAACTTTGCATCTTTTGGCATCAATATTATGAATATGTGTATCACTATGATCGAGATCCAACAAACTATTTCCATTGGGTGTATAGCCATCGAAGGTCTTATTCATGTAAACATAATAATAATTATTCTTTAACTTCAAATGAATAACTGTATCACAATAAACATGATCAAATCATATTCATGCTCAACGCAAACGCTAAATAACATTTATTTAGGTTTAACACTAATCTCGAAAATATAGGGAGTGTGTGATGATGATCATATCAATCTTGGAACTATTTCCAACACTCATCGTCACTTCCCCTCAACTAGTCTCTGTTTATTATGTAACTCCTGTTTCGAGTTACTAATCTTTAGCAATCGAACAAGTATTAAATACTCAGGGGTTACTATAAACACTAGTAAGGCATACATCAAACACCTGTATATCAAATATACCCTTGTTCACTTTGCCATCCTTCTTATCCACCAAATATTTAGGGCATTTCCGCTTCCAGTAACCATTTCCTTTGCAGTGTAAGCACTCAGTTTCAGGCTTTGGTCCAGTCTTTGGTCTTCATCACGGGAGTGAGAACTTGTTTGCCATTCTACTTGAAGTTTCCCTTTTTTCCCCTTTGCCCTTTTCTTGAAACTAGTGGTCTTGTCAATCATCAACACTTGATGCTCTTTCTTGATTTCTACCTTCGTTGATTTCAACATCACGAAGAGCTCAGAGTCGTTTTCGTCATCCCTTGCATACTATAGTTCATCACAAAGTTCTACTAACTTGGTGATGGTGACTAGAGAATTCTGTTAATCACTATCTTATCTGGAAGATTAACTCCCACTTGATTCAAGCGATTGAAGTACTCAGACAATTTGAGCACATGCTCACTAGTTGAGCAATTCTCCTCCATCTTTTAGCAATAGAACTTGTTGGAGACTTCATATCTCTCAACTCGAGTATTTGCTTGAAATATTAACTTCAATTCCTGGAACATCTCATATGGTCCATGACGTTCAAAACATCTTTGAAGTCCCGATTCTAAGCCGTTAAGCATGGTGCACTAAACTATCAAGTAGTCATCATATTGAGCTAACCAAACGTTCATAACGTCTGCATCTACTCCTGCAATAGGTCTGTCACCTAGTGGTGCATTAAGGACATAATTCTTATGTGCAACAATGAGGATAAACCTCAGATCACGGATCCAATCCGCATCATTGCTACTAACATCTTTCAACACAATTTTCTCTAGGAACATATCAAAATAAACATATGAAAGCAACAACACAAGCTATTGATCTACAACATAATGTGCAAATACTACCAGGACTAAGTTCATGATAAATTTAAGTTCAATTAATCATATTACTTAAGAACTCCCACTTAGACAGACATCTCTCTAGCCATCTAAGTGATTACGTGATCCAAATCAACTAAACCATGTCCGATCATCAGGTGAGATGGAGTAGTTTTCAATGGTGAACATCACTATGTTGATCATATCTACTATATGATTCACGCTCGACCTTTTGGTCTCCGTGTTCCGAGGCCATATCTGTATATGCTAGGCTCGTCAAGTTTAACCTGAGTATTCCGCGTGTGCAACTATTTTGCACCCGTTGTATTTGAACGTAGAGCCTATCACACCCGATCATCACGTGGTGTCTCAGCATGAAGAACTTTCGCAACGGTGCATACTCAGGGAGAACACTTCTTGATAATTAGTGAGAGATCATCTTAAAATGCTACCGTCAATCAAAGCAAGATAAGATGCATAAAGGATAAACATCACATGCAATCAAAATAAGTGATATGATATGGCCATCATCATCTTGTGCTTGTGATCTCCATCTCCGAAGCACCATCGTGATCACCATCGTCACGGGCGCGACACCTTGATCTCCATCGTAGCATCGTTGTCGTTTACGCCATCTATTGCTTCTACGACTATCGCTACCGCTTAGTGATAAAGTAAAGCAATTACAGGGCGTTTTGCATTTCATACAATAAAGCGACAACCATATGGCTCCTGCCAGTTGCCAATAACTTCGGTTACAAAACATGATCATCTCATACAATAAAATATAGCATCACGTCTTGACCATATCACATCACAACATGCCCTGCAAAAACAAGTTAGACATCCTCTACTTTGTTGTTGCAAGTTTTACGTGGCTGCTACGGGCTGAGCAAGAACCGTTCTTACCTACGCATCAAAACCACAACGATAGTTTGTCAAGTTACTGTTGTTTTAACCTTCGCAAGGACCGGGCATAGCCACACTCGGTTCAACTAAAGTTGGAGAAACAGACACCCGCTAGTCACCTGTGTGCAAAGCACGACGGTAAAACCAGCCTCGTGTAAGCGTTCGCGTAATGTCGGTCTGGGCCGCTTCATCCAACAATACCGCTGAACCAAAGTATGACATGCTGGTAAGCAGTATGACTTGTATCGCCCACAACTCACTTGTGTTCTACTCGTGCATATAACATCAACGCATAAAACCTAGGCTCGGATGCCACTGTTGGGGAACGTAGTAATTTCAAAAAATTTCCTACGCACACGCAAGATCATGGAGATGGCATAGCAACGAGAGGGGAGAGTGTTGTCCACGTACCCTCGTAGACTGTAAGCGGAAGCGTTAGCACAACGCGGTTGATGTAGTCGTACGTCTTCACGATCCGACCGATCCAAGTATCGAACGTACGGCACCTCCGAGTTCAGCACACGTTCAGCTTGATGACGATCCCTGGGCTCCGATCTAGCAAAGCTTCGGGGATGAGTTCCTTCAGCATGACGGCATGGTGATGATGATGATGTTCTACCGGCATAGGGCTTCGCCTAAACTCCGCGACGATATGACCGAGGTGGAATATGGTGGAGGGGGGCACCGCACACGGCTAAGGAATGATCTGTAGATCAACTTGTGTGTTCTAGGGTGCCCCCCTGCCCCTGTATAGAAAGGAGCAAGGGGGGAGGCCGGCCGGCCCTTGCGGGCGCGCCAAGGATGAGGAGTCCTCCTCCTAGTAGGAGTAGGACTCCACCTTTCCTACTGCTACTAGGAGGGGGAAGGAAGGGGGAGAGGGGGAAGGAAAGAGGGGGGGCGCCGCCCCCCCTCCTAGTCCAATTCGGACCAGAGGGAGAGGGGGCGCGCGGCCCACCCTGGCCGCCCCTCTCTCTTTCCACCAAGGCCCATGTGGCCCATTATCTCTACCTGGGGGGTTCCGGTAACCCTCCGGCACTCCGGTTTTCTCCGAAAACGTCTGGAACACTTCCGGTGTCCGAATATAGTCGTCCAATATATCAATCTTTATATCTCGACCATTTTGAGACTCCTCTTCATGTCCGTGATCACATCCGGGACTCCGAACAAACTTCGGTACATCCAAACTTATAAACTCATAATAAAACTGTCATTGTAAAGTTAAGCGTGCGGACCCTACGGGTTCGAGAAATGTGTAGACATGACCTAGAACTATTCTCGGTCAATAACCAATAGCGGAACTTGGATGCCCATATTGGTTCCTACATATTCTACGAAGATCTTTATTGGTCAAACCGCATAACAACATACGTTGTTCCCTTTGTCATCGGTATGTTACTTGCCCGAGATTCGATCGTCGGTATCTCAATACCTAGTTCAATCTCGTTATCGGCAAGTCTCTTTACTCGTTCCGTAATACATCATCCCGCAACTAACTAATTAGTTGCAATGCTTGCAGGGCTTATAGTCATGTGCATTACCGAGTGGGCCTAGAGATACCTCTCCGACAATCGGAGTGAAAAAACCTAATCTCGAAATACGCCAACCCAACATGTACCTTTGGAGACACCTGTGGTACTCCTTTATAATCACCCAGTTACGTTGTGACGTTTGGTAGCACCCAAAGTGTTCCTCCGGTAAACGGGAGTTGCATAATCTCATAGTTACAGGAACATGTATAAGTCATGAAGAAAGCAATAGCAACATACTAAACGATCAAGTGCTAAGCTAACGGAATGGGTCAAGTCAACCACATTATTCTACTAATGATGTGATCCGGTTAATCAAATGACAACTCTTTTGTCCCTAGCTAGGAAACATAACCATCTTTGATAAATGAGCTAGTCAAGTAGAGGCATAGTAGTGACACTATGTTTGTCTATGTATTCACACATGTATTATGTTTCCGGTTAATACAATTCTAGCATGAATAATAAACATTTATCATGATATAAGGAAATAAATAATAACTTTATTATTGCCTCTAGGGCATATTTCCTTCAGACATATCAGATGCTCGATGTCGCACGTGTCGGCAAAAGGAGGAAGAACCCGACCAAATCTTCGGTTGTGCTCTCGGATTAGACTAGTTGTGCTAACTTAAATTTTTTATTGTGTACTCCCTCTGTTCCAAAATACTTGACATCCATTTGTACAAAAATGGATGTACCTATATACTAAAACATGTCTAGATACATCCATATTTTAACAAATAGAAGGCATGCACTATTATGGAATGGAGGGAGTAGAATGGATGCAAGTTTCGGTATTGGGAAGAAGAGTACATCGATATATTGACAGAGCACAATTTAGTAGATGTTCTAGCACTTTTCTCTAGCATAGAGGCTAGAGATGAGACTAGTGCACTTGTTGATACTCCTACTAGAGGCTAGACATGAGACTAGGATGCGAGGAAGTAACGTCTACTTCTTTGCACTCGAAGAAGAAAGAAGCACGCAAGATCGAGCCTCCGCAGATCAACAACGAATGCATGGAGAAGGCACTAATCCAACTTACATGAGCAGTTATGGAAGTTGGATATCTTCTAGTACTAGTAAAATGTATTCTTGTGGTTCTTGTTTCTTTGGTCTTGCTTTTCTAGTCAAAATTATCACTGGAGTTTGTGCAAAACGGAGGTCCCTTTGGGGTCGTGCATTGGAGTTGGCCTTACAAGTGGGACCGCAGTTGAGGAAACTGACTATCGGCAAACCCCCACCTCGCCCGCCGAGCGATGGCTGAAGTTAGAGAAACGACGAGGTTGAAGAGATTGCTCTAGCATGGACTCCAAGAAATAATATGGTGTCAGATGGATGTCGTGGTGGTGGCGTGTGCCGTAGTCCTGGACATGAATGCTTGTTCTGGTCCATGCCACCCTACTACTCCTACTACTTACTATATAGTACTCCCTCCGTCCGAAAATACTTGTCATCAAAATTGATAAAAATAGATGTATCTAGAATTAAAATACATCTAGATACATTCCCTTTTATCCAGTTTGAAGACAATTATTTCCGGACGGAGGGAGTACTAGTATCGAGGATTCGAGGTGCTGGTTAAGTACAGCGAATACATTAACATAATGCTACAGTAAAAACACCCGCCCGACGCGCGAAGCATGTGAAGCTAGTACAAATAGTGTACTACTATTTTTGATTGGCCTCATCCGATAACCTGTTGCAATGCACGTACAATTATGTATTTGGAATTTTTTTTGCCTCATCGCACCACTCACTCAGAGAAGCGACTCGAAAGCCATTCATAAATTTAGTAAGTTTATCACAGGCATATCATTTTATTACACACAACAAGTCATGAACCCATAAGGACAACGAGGATACATTATAACTACTAATGTTTTCATCACACAACAAATAACAAGCAACGAAATACCCGCAAAAAAACAAGCAATGAAATGAACTTGAACTCAACCATTCCTCGGCGAAGAGTCGGTGGACGGTTGTCAGTTTGCCACGGTACACGAAGAGGCGCCCCGACCTACACGTCCGTTCGGAAATACTAGTACTAGAAAAGGACTCATCGTCGTCTCACTGATATGTTTGAATGGGACCACATGTCAATGAAACATGGTGTGTAATTTCTCGTGCAAAATGCGATCTGGCCGCGTTGGCCCGAGGTGCCGCATTAGTTTTTTTTTGAAAGTTTGCCGCATTAGTTATCGACCTTTGTTTTTTTAACATGCAATTTGAATGGATAGCTCCTGTGGTCATCACACGTGAGCGGATATAGTGATGGTTTATTCGCTCGAGCAACTTATTACCGTGGGAATATGGGAGTACCAGCAGATTCAAGGAACAGAGAAATGATGGTTGCTTCGCCTGAGCAACTTACTGTGGCAAAGGTGGGGCTCTATGATTTGACTGCTCACTAGTCATTACTACTGCGGCGCAACGACCGGGGTGAATCTTTCCCTGAAGTTGTGTTATGCACTCAATATTGCTGCATGGAAGGTGGAGCCGAATGAAGGATGTCCAACATGTCGGCGAAACGAAGTTGAATTGTTTCTGGTATTGCTATCAATCCATCAGGATTTGTTTATATGTACGCGTAATTTTAATGAAATTGTACTGTGATGCTATGAAGGTTTCAACTTTGGTTCCCGCAGGAAAAAAAGGTTTCAACTTAGGATTCATGTGTCTTGCCTCGAGATTAATTATCTCGTTACAACATTCCATGAAATACAAATGAAATTACCATGGATAATGCATCTCAATGGTTCGCAGATCAGCGCCAATATTCACATCACAACTGAAGACAAAGTTGTGAGAAGGTGTACAAATAAAGAAAAAAATATAATTGATCGGTGATGTTCGTAGGCATGGCTCCATTTCCTTGGCACAGTGTTCATTGCTTGGCAGCTAGTTTCACCCAGCTCTGTAGCCAAAAAAGAGGTGTATGAAGGACACCACAATCCGATCATTTTGTGCAGCTCCACTAAAATCGAGCGGACCATCCCTATTCGCAAAGATATCTAGTCAGTGTGATTACAATAATAGTGGCACTAGATGATGAAACATAACACACATAAATAGAAGCTGATCACCTCTACGATCTCTCTTTAGGACTGACTTCTTGTTGGAGAAGATTAGGCACAGAGTTGGATGAGGAGGATAGAAAAACCAATCTCCTTTTCCGCAGTCCCACAGAAATGTAAAAATGTTGCCTGTGTGACATTTTAGTGGAACTGCACAAAACACTCTTTAGAAAAAAGTGATTTGTGCAGTTCACCAAAAGGTCGCAATAGCAACGAGGTGAAAATAGATAGCCCCTGTTTGTAAAAGGAGGTCGAAAGGAAACAATTACTGCCCAATAACATGAGTTGACGACACATACGCCGACAAAAAAGAAGCATGTTCCATGTAATCAGGGAAAGATAGCACATGGTGGTTTATCAAAAATGGTTTGAGGACGAGATTGCAAGATGGAAAGTACGCCGGCCGAGATACGGTTTAAGAAAACAACTAAAGATGATCCACATGCAGCAACGTGAGAAGATGGGCAGTGGAGCAAGGCCGGAGGAAGCTGTACCTGAGGGTTATCGAGATGTTACTAGGAGGGCGCCGGCGGCCGAGATCTGCCCATACGGCGGCAGCGAGCAAGTGGCGAAGGCCCTACCGCGCCGGAGCTTGGTCAGAGAGAACGACAGGTACCATAGATCGGGACGTGCTGCCTCAACACCGTTGAACGGAGAGACGATGCACATCCCCCCTTTCCGCCGGCAGACGGGATGTAGCCGGATCACTGACCAACGCTGAGAGAGAGAGGCCACGGCCGCCTTGTGTGAGATGGTGTGACGAGAGACAAACCCATTTTTCCATTTTCCCCACGGCAATCGTTTTATATTCTGTACGTGCCATTGAGGAATATATAACTTTATTGAATGCTAACACGTCAAGTCGAACATTGTTCCGTCTAGGCGTGGTACCCGACCCTCCTTCGAGTAAACAACTGCTACATGCGTCAAATTATCACGTGGGTCGCCTTCTCGTACAGAAACAAACTCCACCGTGTACGCACGCGGGTGTGGCCGGGAACGAGCCGTGAGTACGTGCGTCCTGCGTGCACTTCTTCTTTAGGTGCAGGTACGTACGTGGGTGGGTGTGAGAGAGATGGTTTGTGCGAAACAGAGGCAATGTGTTGATGATATCTCAAACAGAAAAACGTAACATATGCAATCTGTGTGAAACAGAGTCATGGACGTGAGATATCGATAGAATTGAAAACAGGGATGAAGTGTGTGGCTGCGCGATCGATAAAGAGTGCCATCGAATTTGTGTTTGCCCATGTCAAAGATACATGGCGGCTGGCCTACTGGAATTTGAGAGGGCAGAGGTGCAGTTTTTCTCTGTGGCATGGATACCTACCTACAAAGTTCGACTATCGGTGTGTGTGTGTGTGGGGGGGGGGTAGAGACCGATCGACTAGTATATGTGTGGGGAAGGAGAGAGACCTAGCTATGTATTGAGGGAGATCGATCGACATCCATGGATATGTGTAGTAGAGGAATAAGGTTGGGAAAAAGACAAAGGTAGAGCGTCGGAGGGTTGGTGGTGGAGTGGCATCTCACAAATGGTGGGAGAGGCCTGCTAGACAAATGGAGGGTATGAGTGCAATATCAATAAGAGAGGGCGGGGGATGTCTGTGTGTCTATGCACGTGCGTGTGAGAGACGGGTCGGGGGTATTCAAGGATGATGAGGGGAGAAGATATGGTTGTGGTAAGCATACGTAACTACATAGGAAGATCGACCGTCATGTGTCCGAGAAAGGGGAGAGACATAACTAGCGAGGTAAGTGTATCGGTGCTTGGTGAAAACGAATTATAGTCGACCTGGTTATATGTAGGGAGATCAGTTCATATACACGCATGCATGTGTCAGAAGAAAATAAGGTCCAGAGAGACAGACAGGGGGAGAGGGTGCGGCTAGGAGGTGGTGCGAGAGGCCTACCATGTCGAGAGGGGAGGAGTGTGCGAGTATGTGATCAATGAAAAGAGGGGCGGGAGTGTGCACCTGCGTGGAATCATATTGGACATAGGGGGGCATGGACGGTGAGAAGAGAAGAGGGGAAGTATATATGTATTTGTTGTAGGCACACTTGTCTAGAGAGGTATATCGACCGGTGTGTGCCGGAAAGAAGGAGCCAGGGGCCTACACACACCGCGTGTGGATGACTTAAGGAGAAAAAATGAACGTGCGTGATGGAGGGGACACTAAGGGTGGGTGAGAGGGGGGCGGGCGTGTGCATGCATGATAGAAAGTTAGCGCTAGCTAGCTACAAATAGAAGAGGATCATGAAGGTGTAAAAGACGAACAAAGATCATAATTCATTATAAAAAAGTGGATACATATACTTGAAGAAGATATCATAATGTAGAACATTGATTATAATTTGGGATAATGTGTGGCTTTTGCAACTCAGGTCTAAATACTTGTCATAATGTAGGGGGCGGGGCACTATACTTTGTGTGATAAACATGGTGTACGTATGGAACATGGTTTAGATTATGAACATATAGTTAGTACATAATATGTACTATTATTTGGAATCAACATCAAGTGTATTCGAAAAATAGAATTCGAGTTCAGGTACTACACATAGTTCATATCTATCTCTATAGTAATCATGTGGTATGTTATTAAGGTAATACACGAATGTTGGTTGAAGTTGGCAACAATCATGATTGTAGATTCTTATTGAAATAGAGAAACGAATTCAAATTTGGTTCGAATTTGAGCGGTAGTATAGACATGTGGAATGCACTAAAATGTTGGTATGAGTAGGTCGTTACATGCATTATACACGAAGCGAAAAAATTTAATTGGACATAACATGGATTCATACTCCCTCCTTCCATCTATATAGGGCGTAATGAGATTTTTAAGACCACCTTTGACTATTGACAAGATTAATAGTACATGAAATGCACAACATGAAAAGTATATCACTGAAAAAACCTTTCACAGATGGATTTAACGGTGTGCTTTGTGTAAGTTGCATGTCATATATTATTGCTCTAATATTTGGTCAAAATTAGCATCGAAAAACGCATTAGGCCCTATATAGATGGAAGGAGGGAGTAGCCTTGAATAGCATTTGTATAGTAAAACGGGGCAAGACTCTCTTTGTGTGTTGTGAATAGTTTTATTTTTTTCGTTTTCTTTTCGGTTGAGGGAAGTGCGAATTGATTTGGTACGTACAAGTACAATATTAGTACATGTTAGGCTTGTCCCTAAAACTCAACCCGCGTCTTGTTATATCCCGAAAATTCAGATATCATGCTCCCAAAACTGGTGCCTTCACAACACGCGCCTTGCTATCCCGAAATTACAACGCGCGCAAAAACTCCCTCCAGCTGCCAAATCCCGACACGCGAAATCCCCCTTCTAACCCTAAGGCGAAAAGGCCGCTAGTTCAAATCGGTGGGGGCTACTTTTGTAACACACCCTACATTTTTGGACAAGCTCGTCCCTAAGTCATGGTTCACCCCCTCCCATCGCCCCCTTTTCGCCATTCGAAATCCCAGGCCGCCATAACCTCTCCGCTCCAGCCGCGAAACCCCACCCTCCTCCGTCCGCCACCTCACCGCTGCCCACCCGGAGCCTCTTCCCCGACGACGTCGTCCACCGCAACAGCTCGACGTCCCTCGTCCACCTCCTCGGATGAGGCTCCGTCGTCCATCTCGTCATCCCGCCGGTTCAGCCGCCCCATCCTCCACCTCCAAGGAGCTACTCCAATGATCACCTCGTCTATCACGGCTGCTCCATCCCCACAGCGTCGCCTTAACCTGCTCCATCGGAACCGCAGCATCCTCATTGACTCCTCGGACGAAGCTGAGGCCTACTCGGCGCCACCAAAGAGGTTGTACACTCATCACATTGCAACTTATCCTTAACTCAACCTCCCAGCGCCGACGATGCTCCATCCCACACCCCCATGGAGCGGCTACCTTGAAGCCAGCGCCACGGGCGACATCTCCATGGCGGCTCTCCCCTAGTGCGAGGCCCCTTCGGTGGCGGCGGCCATACCAGCCGGATATGCTGCTGCTGCTCCAGCTCTCGCTCGCTCACTCACACTGCTGCTGCTGCTCCGGCTCTCGCTCGCTCGCCCAGATGCTGTTGCTGCTCTCCCCCTTGCTCGTGCTGCTGCTCTGCTCCAATTTAGCCACACTTCAGTCGACTGAATCGACTTTTGGGTCAGTCGATTTTCAGGGGTTGGGGGGCTCGCCAGAGTTAAGGAAGAACCACCCGCAGCAGGGACAGGGGCTCGCCGGAGAGGTACCCCACTATCTATCTTAGGGTTCAGGGTGGGGTGCGGGGGCCTAGAGGGCTGGCTGGGGCGGCGGTGGGGAGTTGTTTCGGGGTGGCGAGGCGGCGCTTGGGCCGGCGGTTCGGCCGGTGGTGGCTGGCGGTTCAGGGGGTGCTGGTTGAAGATGAACTGCAGGCCCTCCCTGAACTACATGTCAAGTGCCTTTCTGCTACCATTGCGTTCAGTTTCGATAGTAGCATTCAGAATCCACAATAAATTTCAGTTTCGATAGTTAAGTTCAGAGTCAACAGTTTTTACCTCATCTGTTGTAGTCAGGTGGTTTTTGGTGATGTAAATTTTACATCTATTTTACATCATCTATTGGAGATGCTATTAGAATCCCACTTGAGATTGATGGTGTCTGTCTTGTGCTGCTTCAGCCTTGACGTCTTACAGCTCACTAGAGCTGCTCCAACGACAGAACGATCCATCACAACAGAGCAGTGCCCTGGACGCTGTCTATAGATTCCTCAGATCTTCCTCCACACCTCCGACAACCACCTCTGCCTCAACTGCTTCAGCGACCAACCCAATGATGCAGAGGTCTACACGTCTACGGCAAAGAGGTTGAACACTTGTTGCATCACTTATTACTATACATTCACGTCGATCCATTAGGGCTATTTTGGTTCAACGAAAAAACATAGCAATAGGGAATTTTCCAATTGCACTCTACTATTCAATTATTCATGCATTTTGTTGAAAGGAATGAAGCAAAACATCCACCTGGACCTACTTTTCAAAATCCTATGCATGAGAACAAGACCAAGTGCATTAGTGGCAGAATAACATTCTAACTGTACACGCTTTCATATGGTTTCACTTTATTTTGGCCATGTTTCTTTGCATTCCTATGCTCTTCCAATTCCTGTAAACAAAACACCCAAGTTGACACAAATCCTGTGTTTACAAATGCTCTGTTTACCATGTGCATTCCTATCCTATTCTGGTGTTTTTCCTGTCCCCGCGTTTTTTGAATCATGCTAGCCAAATGAGCCCTTGCAGAATTACTTAAGTGACAGGTAGGTGTCGAAGGGAACTTTGTGTGGTTTGTCCTGCTCCTGCCGCGATGTCGTCCACCTCACCTGAGCTGCTCCATCGACAGAAGCATCCACCAAAATAGACATCACGACTCCTGACCGTCTTTTGCCGCCTTAGATCTCCTTCGCTGCCGCCGGCACCCACCGCAACGACATCACCATCATCGAACCAGTAGATGAACCTGAGGAGTACACGGGTCCACAAGAGAGGTCGCACTCTTTTGTTTCTACTTATGTTATGCATTGCTTAAAATTATCTCCTACTTTATCGTCCTGTTCAGCTCTTGGACTCCCAAGTTAGGTCGAAATTAATGTTCAAACTTGAGTTCTAAGTTAGTTGTGGGGCACATATCGATGCAGCAATGAATAGTATGTCTGTCTAATATCTGGTTCACCTAGGGTATGCCTATGTTGTTCATCTTGGGTTGGAAACAAATAGTAAAGCAATCATCATCTGTCTTTTTATTAAATTAAAGCAATCATCAGCCTGCTATCATTATTTTTGGATCCATCCACTAGTTGTTACCATCACTCTAAATTTCTGCATGCTCTCCTTACATAATCTCACCATATTTTTTTCATATGCATGTCAGATATTGTACACAGTCATGCTGAACATGTAGAGAAAAAGAGAAGATTTTTGCGCGGCAATACAATGTCATGCAGACATCGCTCCATGGTGGGTTCAATGGTAAACACTCCCCACCCCTCTCCAGATTGTAATCCAGAGGAAGGTATCTGTTCTGAGGCGGATTCAGACGCTGTTGACCACTCCTATTTACCCCCCAAGGTGTTTGCTCTACCTTGGCATGATGATGTTAGTCATATCATGCATATGTTGCCTTGCAGTGCCTACTTTTGACATCATATATGTCATTTTCTTAGTTTAGACATGTTCTCTAATGCCACCTATTTAGTTTCTATATCATACATGGGAATTATGCAGTCTCATGTCTTTTAGCCAGCCATAATATATGCGAAATGTGCAATGCCATCCTGTTTAACCAGGCATCATATATTTGAATGATATCTTGTCCATCCTTTTCTTCATTACATTTCCATTTGTCAACAATGTTTGTACATTAAACTAATCTTCCTGTGAATCAGCCATTTGGGTGGGAGATGGAAAAATCTGGAGTGAAAACAAGGCCTTCAGAGCAGATAGTGCTACCTGTCGAAGCAGATCTCTTGTTGGGTCCCGATAGCTCCTCGGAGATGGATTCAGAGACAGATGACCAGTCCTATTCCCCCACCGAGGTGTATGCTCTAACTTAGCACGGTTATACTGCTCATATCATGCATATGGTGTCTTGCATTGCATAGTTTAGACATCATATACACTATATTCAACACCATGTTCTTAGTTCAGACATCATATCGAATGCCCTTTGTTTAGCATATAAATCACATATGTGAATTAAATGATGTGATCCTGATTACTTAGATAACATGTAGGTGAATTATGTCATGTGATCTTGTTTAGTTATTCATCATATCTTTGAATTATGTTATCCTATGCTATCCAGTTTAGATAGACATCATATATGTGAAATTGTGTCATGCTATCTGTTTTAGTTAAACAATATACATGTCAACTATTTCATGCCCTCTTTTTTCCACACTATCTATTGCATCTATCTCTCATACAATGTCTGTACATTCAACTATGTTTCCTGTTTATTAGCCATTTGAATTGGAGCGGGTGATGCCAGTATCTAGCGGACTAAAAACATGGTCTTCAAATAAAACAGTGCTACCTCTTGGTGGAGATAGCACCCTGGTTGTACATGCACAAGAACCAGCCCTACCACACATAACCCAAACTCTCGCAGATTGTACCCCTACTGCGATGGACAGAGAACCAGCTTCACCCAATCTAACCCCAATCCCAGCCGATAGTAACCCAGTTCCTGTTGACACAACACCATCTCCACCACAGAGCTCCCAAACAAGAGCAGTTAGTAAGGCAGCTCCAGTGCCCAAAGGGCCAGTACTATCACGGCGAACCCCAACTCCACCAGTTAGTACGCCTATTCCTGTGGAGGAAGCACAACCAGCTAGTTGTAGTTTATCATCTATCGCATTTGATGTTGTTAAATCGTATGTGTTTATCTTCCCATATTGGAAATATTATACTGAAGATGAAGGAAAATGCCATTTGCAGGTGTTTGTCTAGGAGTTATGTGTAAGTAATGTTATTCATGGCAATTACTTTGCTTCGTCCCATGCATCCTACCTCCATGATGGATACAATACAGGAAATTTTCCCATTTTTCTCTATAGAGAAGGACCGATTTGGAAACTCGGGATGAGGTAACCTGTGCTAATGCCTCTGCTATCTTCAAGAATGCTTGGTGGCAGTATCGGAATTAACTGAAGAAAACATACTTCACCGGGAAAGAAACTCACCAAATTCCCTTATGTTCTCCTGAGACACATTTACTGGACGATGACTGAGAACGCCTTGTTCTGTACTGGTCCCGAACCAAGAATATGGTAAGGTCTATGAGCTCATTTTCTATTTTTAAGTATTATATTCTTGCGTCTTACTGTACTCTGTTCATGTAGAACAAGTGCCTAAACCTAAAGAACAACTGTTCTAATTGAAGATTCCATTGCTATCATAGTTCAAAAAAGCGCTAGGCGTTAATTGCGCGTTTTGCCACCGCCTTGCGCTTTACTGACCAAAGTGCACGCTTATGCGCAGTTATGCACAGATTAAGCATAGTTATGCGCAATGCGTTTTGCCAACGCCTAGAGCCTAGGCGCGCTTAAGCGCTCGCTTAGGCGCGCCTTTTTTAACTATGATTTCTTTGGTCTTGTATCACTGTATTTACTCATACAAACTTATTTTGAAATTGAAGGATCCAATCGAAACTCCAATGGCACTGCAGGTATGTTCACACATGTTTCTTTAACAGGTTTGCTCTTATCAATAGCTCTGTTGATTTCAATTTCAATTGTTTATACACTTGACTTGCATATCATGCACATTACTAGCATCACAACAGAGCCAATAGTGTTAGTTGTACATGTAGACCCGTGGTACCCATCTAAAATCTTGTTTTGCCGTGTAGTTTCCCACGCTTTGTATTATTTCACTGATGCTTTGTCTTGAACTGATATGATTTGAACTGTGTCTCTATTTTGATTTGGCAAGACAATGCAGTGACCATAGGACATATATATATATATGTTTGTTTGATGCTTTTATTACGTTCTCCCTTCGTAAACTAATATAAGAGCATGTAGAATTCTAAAATAGTGATCTAAACGCTCTTATATTAGTTTATAGAGGGAGTACTAGTACTTGGCAATAGAAGACTTGGTAGTTTAATCCTGTCCACCTTACTAATGAACTGGTTCACCGAAATGAGTTTCATATACTAGTACATGCTAAACTTGTTATGTGTCTGCTTGTTTCTTCTTTTAGAATGCTGACAGAATATTGGGAAAGAGTGCCTTATTAAGCAATGGTAAAGGAAGTAATGCAGATATGGTTCAGGATAGTGACACATCCTTGTTGGTCTCCATCAAAACTGATAAAACAACTAAGGAAGACTATCTTGAAGACATCGAGACAACCCCAAAGTCCTGTCTTGGTTTAGTGTTCGAGTTACTGGCCACTACCACTTGCACAAGATGTTCAAACTCACTGTCTGAATTAGTTCAGTTTCTGGAGTCTTAATTACAAGCTGAAAGACATCGATCAACTGTGCTGCGACAAGAAGCGGAAGGACCGCGGAAGTCCCTGGAGCATTCAGATGCATACTTTCTGGTGCAACAGCAAGCGTTGGAGGATTTTAGCGCCAAACAGGACAAAGCTAATAAGCTTACTTAGCTTATTGCCAGCATGGTGGATACCCAGGATAATATTTCTTGAGCTCTTCTGAAGTTGTTTCAGTTATTCTCTTGTTTTGCTGCCGCGTTTATTTGCACTGGTGGCCAATTTTGACGGCCAATATATGTAATATGCTGCTTTGTTCCCTATATTTTCACTGGTGGCGAACTTTGATGCCCAGTGGATGTAATATGTGTAATAGCGGTAATAGGCTAGCATTTATTGCTTGCTTATTTATTTCCTTATTGTCTTATTTAGTTGTTTGCTTGTAGTCACTACAGTTCTTTTTCTGTATTTTTCTAGTGGCCACAATAGCCTATTTTTGGTAACTAGGCCAAAATAATCATGGCAACACATGGACTGTTGTAACCATGTGCCTCCTGCAGGCCGTATATTCCATGGGCCTTCTTCCGGCCGTAGGATCCATTGGCCTTCTATACGGGCCGTAGGATCCATTGGCCTTCTATATGGGCGTTGTACGGGCCTTAGGATTCATGGGCTTTCTACGGGCCCTAGGGTCCATGGGCCTTCTACGGGCCGTAGGGTCCATGGGCCTTCTACGGGCCGTGTGATCCACTGGCCTTCTACGGGCTGTACGATACATGGTCCTCATACGGGCCGTAGGATCCATGGGCCTTCTTCGGGGCGTATCGTCATTTCGCCAATCATGGGCCGTACTATTCGAGGACCATAACGGGCCGTTAATAGGCCGTATTTTATTACTCTATGAAAACAGCCCAACGGGTTTTTTTGACATGAAAACGGCCCAACGTATTAACGGTCCACAAACAGGCCGACTGCAACGACGGGCTGAATTTGGCCCACAAGCAGAAAATGACAGTAACGGGCCGTATGTAACCGAATGCTGCAAATGAGCCCAAGAACCAATGGGCCCTGAGAAGGCTGAAAGATAACTTGGGCTAGAAACGGCCCAATGGAATAATGGGCCGTTAATGGGTATAAAGTAATACACTGTTCTTTACGGGCCAGTTTCACAACGGGCCGTTAATGGGCCAAGAGTTACAAAGGGCCTCATATGGGCCGAAAGAAGTCATGGGCCACACATGGGCCGGAAGTTAAAATGGGCTAGAATCATATTGGACGGCCCAAATGACGCTACTGGGTCTAATTCGGAGAATTCGTAACGGGCCCTGGGTGAGCGGGCTGTAAATGGGCTATAAGCAAACGGGCCGTTAACAGGCTTTCCGTGGGCCAGCCCGCCACCTTTTGACCAAGTCAAAAGAGCCGACCTTTTCATAGGAATGGGCCTCTGTTGGTCCGTGCCACATGTCAACGTATCATAGGGGCCTTCGATCGAATGAGTGGATGACATTTGTCCCAACGGTGAGCTGACACGTGTTTCCTCTAGCCAATGATGATTTTACACGTGGAAAATCCCCATTGGTCGGGGTTGTTAATGGGTTATCGGATCCAAAACCGGACCCGATAGCTTAATGGCGTTCCGTTACGGTGGATGCATTGTGTTGGTCACCCTTGACAAAAGCACTTCTGTGACGCGTGATTTATCGTCATGGAAGTGGACACTTCCATGATGATAATTTTGGTAATGTCATGGAACACTTCTACAACAGCACAAGTATGACTATCTTGATTCTGTCATAAAATCGTCATGGATGTACATGCATGACAAAAAACGCGACCTACTGTGACAAACACGTATCATCACGGAAGTGTATTTTTTTGTAGTGTAAATGCTTCCGCTTTCCACTTGTGCGAGACATGGTTGCTACCTAATGCAAAGACACTATGTATGCTCAGGAACCGAGGACACAACCATGGAGATGCTTGAAGCATAGGACAAGTTCACACGGAAGAGGATCAAGAAGTGCCTCAAGTGGAGTTGCCATGGAGCTACAGCGGCCGGACATCCGGCAGGAGCCCGGTCATCCGGCGCCACCAACCAGAGGAAGACCAGAGAGAGACGGACGCCAGGCGACTCTATAGTGGTCGGACATCCGGCTGACCCTCGGACATCTGGCGCCCCGCGACGGGACAGACATCCGGCACCTGCCCAGAAATCTGGCGCAGGCTATCCAGAGAGCACCGAGACCATCTCCACCAGCCTAGACATCCGGCCCACTAGCTCGGACATCCGGCGTCTCGGGAAGGCCCGGACATCCGGCCCCCTGCCTGCATGCAACACATCTGGGCCGAGGCCCATGTACCCCTTCATCCCTTAGACTATATATACTCCCTCACCTCATCCTTGTTAGGGTTAGCATTGGTTAGCATATGCGCATTTGAGATAGAGCTTTGCTCCTCCATACGGATCTCCTCCTCGTGAGAGACCGCGGCCTCTTCGGAGAAGATCCACCTGGATTCAAGACCCCTTTATGGGAAGATCCCCTCGTGGATTCAAGACCTCCTATCGGAGAAGAACCGGTTACCCTATGTATCGTCCCTTGTTTGATTGTGGATCGTGTATGTCTTTGTGTCTCGTTGATCTAGCACATGTGTGACTTTGTTCTTGTTGGTTGAGTGTTCCTCTCGTGTTTTCCCTCGTTCCCCTCCTCGTGTTATTTGTGCTCCTCGTAGGGATCCTCTCCAAACGTGAAAGATCAGCCCCTAGGGTTCCGCCCTACATCATATGGCCTTCGTTTCTCTTTCCCGTGACTAATATTTTAGGAGGATATATAAACATTCACAATGCAGAACAAATATTTTTGGATGCACCATGCAATTAACTTTCATGTATAACATTGTACTATTGTATATGCTTATTTTCTTAGTGTCCGATTGCGTGTGTGGTGTGGTGGGCACATCATTTCTAGTTGTGGTGGGTCAACATGAGGACTCATGGGTCGGTTCCATCCTGCGCCACATAGGTTGGACCGAGACGTGTTATACAAAGACCCATGTGGAGGACTCGGCGTACAACACGAAGCTACCAGAGTCGCGGAGGACTCTATCCCCACTGGTGATAAGCCGAATATATATGATTTGTAACCCTCGGCCCCTAGTATGTTATAGAAGCTTGGGGGCTAGTTCGTCGATAGTATACACAAACGCACAATGCCTGGTATTCACATGTACTTTGTACACACCCCTATCACTAATATACAGTACCAGGAGTAGGCTTTTCCCTCAACTGCAAGGGTTCAAACTAGGGTAAAACTTTGCCTCTTATTACCATCCAGCCTAACAGTCAGGGATATCCTACCGAATGATATGATGGAATCATATCTGCCAACTACTAAGAGAGAGGTGTGTCTGGGGTGTAATGTGTGCGAGAGTGGCCTAAAGATAATGTGTGTGCGGGAGACACGTAGGCACATATATGTGCGTATAGAGGGCTAGTAGAGACCGTGCATGTGTATATATGCATGTGAGAGAAATAGTGTTTTCCATCTGAGATTAGTGAAAAGAGTGGTACATAGTAGTCAGAAAGAGAGAGAGAGAGAGAGAGAGAGAGAGAGAGAGAGAAAGAGAGAGAGAGAGAGAGAGTATGTGCGTGAGACACCCCGACACCCGAGAGATATTGTGAGCATGCGTGAAAGAGAAATGTTGATGCATATAAAGTGTGTGCACTTACGCTTTAGATAGAGATATATATAGCGCGTTTGTGAGAATGGGCGAGGCATAGTGCATGTACGTGTAAAAGGCCGTTCTACGCATTAAATTAAAATATAAATGGCATAATTATTTTTGGATGAGATCATGAATTTTGCAAATTGCGTATGGACGAAAATCGGTCTATCAGACACCCATACTCTATTGAATTCTAGCATGTGCATGTGTTTATTTCATTTATCGATCCATAGAGTGAGATCGGTTTGAAATACAGGCAATGGATGCTTTTGCAGTTCATATATAAACATTAATTAGTGCACTCCATGTTGTTAGTGTGAAGCACTTTATACATTTGTCACTTGCATGGATACATTCCAAATTTCTAGCTACGAAATAGAATACATGTCGAATTCAACATAAAGGGGGTTTCAAAGATTCGAATTCATAGGAAGTGCATTCATCTATTTGAACCCGAGATAATGGCATTTGTAAATCAGATGTAAAAGGGGGCATCAATCTTTGTTGTGCGTTTGAACATTCTATATAAATTCATATGCATGTCTAACTTTTTTTTGCAACCAAGGAGATTATATCTGGAACCATGGATGAACTGAGGTAAGTTGCATATTTTTTTAATATATGCTTGTGTACAATGTAAATTCAAATGTACCCCCTCCATTCCAAAATAATTGTAGCTTTAGTATTTTCAAGAGTAAAGATTTGTGAAGTTTGACAAATCCTAAAAGTTCAATTCAAGAGAAACGAAAACGTTAATGCTTCTGCTCCCAAATATTGAACGAAGCGCCAAATAGGCCTCTGGTCACCCGAAACCGCGCGAGACTAATGTTTGGTGGTAGGAAATTATTGTCCTGACTCTGGCCCGATGTCCAAAGTTCTAAACCGGGGTAGGTTTGTAACTTCACCAAGACGCCAGTCTCAACCGCCTCCAAGAAGCATTCATACGCCGTGGGCGCATAACACCCATGCGCTCGGCCGAAACCTATCCCGCCTACATTTGGGACACCTAAGATTACTATCCTACCCCCAACCTGCATTATGTCTGAAATTTTAGATGGGGGCAAAGTTTGTAAGTTTCCCCAAATTTCAAACAAGCGCGTCCCAAACCGAAACATTGTTCCCCCTTAGTTCCCTGCCTCCCTCCGTTTCCCCATTCCTACTCCATGGGCGCCAAAACGCCCTCTCAACAAGCCGCGAAACCCCAGCCTCCTCCGTCCTCCTCCCCATAGCGGCCAATCCACCGCCGCCTTCCTCCATCACGCCGGAGCCGGTACCCCGACGTCATCGTCCAACGCAACTGCAACCACAACGCCCTAAAGGACTTAGAAGCTGAAGCCGAGGCAGAGCTGCCTCCACGACGCTGATGCCGATGTGCGCCGTACCAGAACCACTCTGACCACGCCGTCTTGCGCCTCAATGCTGCCACTCCACTATCGCAACCATCCACCGCACTAGAGCTGTTCCCGCTACGCCGTCGTTCGCCGCCTCAGATCTGGTTCCCTGCCGTCGATAGACGGCCACCGCCCACACTCAACAACTTGGCCATGGGTTCGTCCAAGGCTCCATTTTCCTCCACAACTTCTCGTTTCCAGTGAACCACAATAAGATCGTTGGACAAACCGAAGGAGGACACATCACTGCTAGCAGAAAGAGGTACTCCTCTTCCCTTATTCATGCAAATCTTACGTCTCTCCTCACACCGAATACATCCCACAAAAGAAACTAGTTGAGCACTTCTTACTGCATCTTCTTCGTGATACTAAATGCACAAGGTTTCCTCCAGAAGCAGCACCCGCTTAGGCGCGCAGAGCACCTAGTCCACCTGTTCGCCGGGGAAGCGGCGAATCGGTGTCTATGATAGGGGTGTGGGGTGCAGGAGCTGCTTGCGCCCGATCTGGAGGTCAGCGGGGCTTGTATGGATGGTCGGGGGTGGTGCGAAGCACGACGGTGCGATGTGGTCGAGGGGAGGGCGCAGGCAGGGACTGGGCCGGTGGTCGCTGGTGTTTCAAGGAAGATCGTCAACACTGACTGGCTGGAGGTGGATGAAGGCGATCTGCCCGTTCTTTGTACATCGGACGGTGCAAAAAATGGACTGACCTATTTGTTTTCAGTTGACTGTTATTTTCATAGAATCTTGTGGTAATTTACTATGCCATGCATGTTGTAGATATATCATATGTTTCCCGTCATTTATTTCTCACTGACCTGCTATCTGCTACCTTTACACTGTACTAATTGTGCACACACTTCACCCAGACCCACACTATTGTTTTTTTATGCATGGGTATTTCAGACTCTGACGCAGTGTTGATGAATGCAGAAAATAAAAGACAGAAGTCGCTCCAGTGTAATTAGAAGATAAGCTCTAAGCGTTTCAGCGCTCTAAAGATTGCAGTGTCAGCAGTTGGAGACAGTAAACGTAGCTCTGCAGTTGATGATCTCAATTTAAACACACAACCATCCCAGGTGCTTGCTTTAACTTCACGCTGTCAAATGTGGTTGCATGTTGCATATGGTGTCTAGCTTGTATTGCTTCCAATTTGGTTAAATTGCATCTGCTTATTTACACATTATACCTTTGATAATGACATGCCTTCCTGTTTTTGATACATACTACACATGTCTATTAACCATGTTCATACATCAAACTAATGCTCTTTTATATCCCTCGTCAATCACTTATGATGAGACGGTCACCCCAATGGGTTACTGTGAGACGCCCTACTCATTTAAAGAGTGAAGTGTCATCCTCCCCACATGATTCTCAAGAAACGGCAAGGCTAAATAAATATAGTCAATGTAGCTCTCTAGTTGATGACCGCAATTCCCCCACACCACCATCGCAGGTGCTTGCTCTTACTTGGCAGTGTGATATGTGGTTGCATGTTGCATACGGTGTCTTCCTTGTAATGCTTCTAATTAGGGTAAATTGCATCTACTTAGTTAACACATTATACCTGTGAATATGACATGCCTTCCTATTTTAGGTACATACTACGTCTTTCTATTAACCATGTTCTTACATCAAACTACTTTTCTTGTGTATCCCTCATCAATCACTTCTGATGATACACCTTCAAGTTGACAGTGTAATATTGGTTGCATCTTGCATATCATTTCAAACATGTATTGCCTCTAATTTTTTGAAGTGCTACTTATAATGAGACACATCTAACTTGGTAGAGTGATTTTGGTTGGATCTTTCATATGGTTTCTAGATTGCATTGCTTCCAATTTGTTGAAATGCCTTCTGCTTAGCGTTTTTCATACATATTTCATCCTCCTACAATGTGGTTGCCATACATAAAGTTGTGTTCATCAGTATCATGAATCAACGAATATGGAAGTGCAAATTTCATTCCTTTTTCTTGTGGGTTTACTTTACAAGGCAAAATCTGAAAGGACAAAGCCACGAAATGATGGTGGTCCTTTGGAGCAACCGAAACAGATGATCTCTGCAGATTCTCCTGCTACTCATACTGCAGTGCTAGTTCCAAATCTCATCTCCCCTACTCCACAACCCAAGGTTCTTGCTCTAACATGGCAGTGTGATATCTGGTTGCATGTTGCATATGGTCCCTAGCTTGTATTGCTCCTAATTTGTTAAATTGCATCTCCTTAGATTACACATTATACATGTGAATATGACACGCCTTCCTATTTTTGGTACATATTACATCTGCCTATCACACCATGTTCTTACATCAAACTACTGTTCTTGTGTATCTTGGATCTATCGCTTATGATGAGACAGTCACGCCCGTGGGTTAATATGAGACCCGCTACTCTTATAAAGAATGCAATTTCATCCTCTCCAAATGATTCTAAAGAAACGTCAAGCCTAAATGAAGATATTGAACGTAGCTCTGTACTTGAAGACCGCACTTCCCCTACACCACCATCACAGGTGCTTGCTCTAACTTCGCAGTGTGATATGTGGTTGCATGTTGCATACGGTGTCTAGATTGTAATGCTTCTAATTAGGGTAAATTGCATATGCTTAGTTTACACATTATACCTATGAATATGACATGCCTTCCTATTTTTGGTACACACTACATCTATGTGTTAACCTTGTTCTTACATGAAGCTACCTCTCTTCTGTATCCTGCATCAATCACTTACGATGAGTCACCTTTATTCGTTGCATATTTCATATTATTTCTAGCCTGTTGCCATGTGTTGCTTATAATTTGGTTAAATACATTTGTTAGTGCACCCTTTTAATTTGGTAGAGTGATATTGGTTTCATCTTTCATATGGTTTCTAGCTTGCATTGATTCTAACAAGTTCAAGCACCTTGTGCTGAGTTTACACTTTATACATCATACATGTCAATATGTCACGGCATCCTATTTTTCATACATATTCCATCCTTCTATCATGCGGCTGCCTTACATGAAAGTAGTGTTTGTCAGTATCATGCATCAATGAGTTCTGGAGAGCAAATTTTATTCCTTTTTCTTGTGGGTTTGACTTGACAAGGCAAAATCAAGAAAGAGGAAGGAAAAGACTAAGGAAGGCGATGATGGCGGTCCTCTGCAGCAACGTAAACGGAGCATCTGTATCGATTCTCCTTGTACTGATAGTGCATTACCAGGTCCAAGTCTCCGCTCCCCTACTCCACCATCCAAGTTGCTTGCTCTAACTTGGCAGTGTGATATCCGGTTGCATGTTGCATATGGTATCTAGCTTGTATTGATCCTAATTAGTGTAAACTGCATCTACTTAGCTTACACATGATACGTGTGAATATGACACGCTTTCCTGTTTTTGGTACATACTATATCTGTCCATCACACCATGTTCTTACATGAAACTACTCTTCTTGTGTATCCTGCATCAGTCACTTATGATGGGACACCTTTAAGTTGGCGGTGTGATATTGGTTTGCGTCTTGAATATGATTTCTAGCATGTATTGCTTCTAGTTTGATGAACACCACCTATGACGTGACAGTTTTAACTTGGCAGAGTGATATTGATTGCACCTTCCATATGGTGTCTAGTTTGTAGTGCTTCTAATTTCTTGAAGTGCCTTCTGCTTAGTTACCACATCATAGGTGTGAATATGTCAAACCATCCATTTTTTCGTACATATTCCATCCTCGTATCATGACTTTGCCTTTCATCAGAGTAGTCTTCGTCAGTATCATGCATGAATGAGTTCTGAAGTGCGAATTATATTCCTTTTTCTTATCAGTTTGACCTCACAATGCAAAATCAATAAATCTGAAGGAAATTGGCAAGGCATTGGATGATGGTGGTTCTTCCGGGCAACTGAAACGGAGGTTCTCTACAGATTCTACTCCGGCATCCTCCCAACAAGATTCGCAAGATAACGCAAGGCTCGACAGTCAACATAGCTATGTAGATGATGAGCACATCTCCCCTACTGCATCATCACATGTGCTTGCTCTAACTTGGCACTATTATATGTGGTTGCATGTTGCGTATGATGTCCAGCTTGTATTGCTTCTAACTTTGTTGAATTGCATCTGCTTACTTTACACATAGTGCCTGTGAATATGACATGTGTTCCTATTTCTAGAACATACTATATCTGATCACACGATGTTCTTACATCAGACTAGTGTTCTTGCATATCCCGCATCAGCCACTTATGATAAGGCACCTTTAAGTCACCACTGTGATATTGGTTGTGTCTTGCATATGATTTCTAGCATGTACTGCTTCTAATTTGTTGAAACGTCATACAGTTTGAACTTGGCAGAGTGATATTGGTTGCATCTTTCATATGGTGTCTAGCTTGCAGTGCTTCTAATTTGTTGAAATGCCTTCTACTTAGTTAGCACATCATAGGTGTGAATATGTCACGCAATCCTGTTTTTCATACATATTCCATCCTCGCATCATGTGTTTGCCTTTCATCCAAGTAGTGTTCGTCAGTATCATGCATGAATGAGTTCTGAAGAGCGAATTTGATTCCTTTTTCTTATCGGTTCACAATGCAAAATCATTACAGCTGAGGAAATTAGTCAGGTAGTGGATGATGGTGGTCCTTCGGAGCAACTCAAACAGGGGGTCTCTACAGATTCTACTCCGCCATCCTCCCAACAAGATTCGCAAGACAACTCAAGGCTGGACAGTCAATGTAGCTGTGTAGATGATGAGCACATCTCCCCTACTCCACCATCACAGGTGCTTGCTCTAACTTGGCACTATTATATGTGGTTGCATGTTGCATATGATGTCTAGCTTGTATTGCTTCTAACTTTGTTGAATTGCATCTGCTCACTTTACACATAATGCATGTGAATATGACACGTGTTCCTGTTTCTAGAACATATGTGTACATGATGAGCACATCTCCCTACTCCACCATCACAGGTGCTTGCTCTAACTTGGAACTATTTTATGTGGTTGTGTTTTCCGTATGATGTCTAGTTTGTATTGCTTCTGATTATGTTGAATTGCATCTACATAGCTTACAACTTATACCTGCAACAATCACTTACCCATAAGACACATTTAACGTGGGATTATGATGTAGGTTGCATCTTGCATTGTCTTCTAGCTTGTATTGCTTCTAATTTCTTAAAATGGCACTTACAAAGAGACACTTTTTACCTAATAGAGTGATATTGGTTGCATGTTCATATGGTGCCTAGCTTTCATTCCTTCTAATTTTGTTGAAATGCCTTCCGCTTACTGTTTTTTCATACATATTCCATCCTCCTATCGTACGTGTGAATACGAAATGCTGTCTTTTTTGTATATATTCCATCCTCCTATCCTGCGCTTGCCTTACATCAAAGTAGTGTTCGTCTGTATCATGCATCAACCAGTTGTGCAGAGCTAATTTTATTCATCTTCTTGTGGTTTTGACTTCATAAGTCAATATCATAAAATAGGAAGGAAAATAGTAAGTTAGGGGATGTTGGTGGTCCTCCGCACCGACGCAAACAGAGATTCTCTAGATTTGCCACTTCTACTGCTAATGAAGTTGAAGTACCAAGTCTACATGATGAGTTCATCTCCCGTACTCCACCATTGCAGGTGCTTGCTCTAAGTTGACAGTGTGATAATTGGTTTCATGTTGCATATGTTATTTAGCCTATATTTCTTCTATTTTGATTAAATTGCACCTTCTGAGTTTATATGTTATACATGTGCATATGACATGGCTTTCTGTGTCTAGAATACACTGCATCTATCTATCATACCATGTTCTTACATCAAAGTACTACTGTTGTGTATCCCGCATCAGTCGCTCATGATTGGACGCTTTTAACATGGTAGTTTGATGGTGGTTGCATCTTGCATTGATTTCTACGTTGTACTGCTTCTAACTTTTCGAATTTCCACTAATGAAAAGACACTTTTAACTTGGCAGAGTAATATTGGTTGCATCTTTCGTATGGTGTCTAGCTTGCATTACTTCTATTTTCCTGAAAATCCTTCTACTTAGTATACACATCGTAGCTGTGAATATGTCATGTCGTCCTGTTTTTTTACATATTCCATCCTCATACGGTTGTCTTACATCAAAGTATTGCTTGTCTGTATCATGCATCAAGAGTTCTGAAGATCGATTTCATTCTTTTGTGTTGTGGGTACGGCTTGACATGGCAAAGTCAAAAAAGAGCAAGGAAAATAATATAGTAGGGAGTGGTGTTACTCGTCGGGTGAAATGGAAAAGGATCTGCCGTCGAGATTCTGCTGGTACTTGTAGTGCAGTAGAAGGTCCAAGTCCACCGACTAAATATACAAACATAGTATCACCTGCTCCACCAGCTGCAACATCCGCTTCAACTGTACTAGCATCTCAATGAGTTACTCGTTCGTTTTCTCCGGAATTGGCCAGTTCCCAAGCTTCCTTCACACCTAACACTACTTCCGAAGCACTGCTGACACAACGGGACTTGGCAAGGTCAGATGAACCTCATGAGCATCAACACCAAGATGGTACCTGACCGAGTCAAGTTGTGGTTGCATGCTCCTTTATATGTACTCTCACAGTTTGATGTACACTAACACTTTCCATATTCATTGTTGAACTGGCACCACGACGCAAGCAGAAACAAACATGAGGGATAATGCTTGACAGATTAACAAAATCTAAAGGAGGAAGAATGGAGATCCATTTTGAGGCAGGTTTAAAAAGGCCAAGTGGTGCTACAGAGTCAGCCAAGTTAGTATTAGAGGCAGCCGTTCCCGTTAGGTGTCATGCACGTATCCTCCCAACGTGGATCCAGTATAGGAATGAGAAAGACAATACCCAGTTTAACACCTGCCTTGACCATTTATCCGTAAGTAATGTTATTCATCACAATTAGTAATATTGTCTTGCTTTGTCCCATACTTTCTAGCTTCCTCCTAATAAGACTAACATTCTTTTTTCAACAGATGAGGTTCAAGTTGGATCCGAAAGATGATGCAACTAAACAAACATGAACTCATTTTTTTAGTCTGCTCTGCGACAGTATCGGTACCACCTTAGAAAATCTCACTTTGAAGGCAAGGCTAACAATGAAATCGCCCAAACATCTCTAGTGGAATATATTACAAATGAAGACTGGACAACCCTTGTTAAACACTGGTCTGATCCAAAGTATTAGGTAGGCTATATGTATTTGATCAGACCACATATTTAACTTGTATTTATGTATGTGCCTTACAAGTGTATCTTCTTCTAGGCTAACTGTTTGAAGAACAAGACCAACCATTCTAAAGTGAAATTCCAACAGACAACAGGATCCCGTAGCTATATTGCACATTGCGAGGCTCTTGTAAACAGTTGCTACTTCCTTCTTTTTTCTATGCCGTATTATCGTATCTATATTGACTTGTTCCAAATACAGAGGAAAGCTCGTGCGGACCAAAAAGAACCTGAACCGAATGCAGTGCAAATCTTGAAGGATTGTCACACCAGCAAGATGAAGGGCATGAGCACACTAGTTCAAGACGCTATTGGAAGTCCTTACTCCTCCTGCCTTTGAACTAATTGGTACTGTGATGTGTTCATTTAGCTACTTGGTTTGCAGCCAATGTCAGTTACTCTGTTAACTTTTATACACAGTTATCTTAACGTATCATTTCACCTTACATGGTTTAAAAGAGATGAAGGATATTCTTTTGGTCTTGATCTGTAATCTAGTTGTTATGTTCACGTGGGCACACAATGATAAAAGTGCCTGTTTGTTTTATATCTGTTTTCCCATGATATGAATGATTTCATACTATGTTCACCCTACTTTAAACCATGTCTCTTTATCCTTAGATGTCAATGAATGTGAAGAAATAGACAATATAGTAGGCATGCTACATAGACATATGTTCCGAAAGTGATTTTATTATGTAGTTCGCACTATAATACATGCTAATGTATTACAATAGTTCACCAAAATAAGTTATGTATAAACGTGTAACCTACTTTATTTGTTTTTATCTCATTAGTAACTTATCTAGTACACTAATCTACAAGTTCAAACTTTCAGGAAGCTATGGAACAAATGATTGAACAGCCACAACCACCTGAATGTGACGAGGCTACCACATGCACAATGTCACCTCTTGCTGCAGCGCGACAGTATCTCTCCACTAACAGTGCGAAAAGCACCTTCCTGCGTAATTCTGGGTTGGTTGTCAAGGTAAACTCATCCAAATCGCCTACTGAACAAAATCTTCCTGCTAGACACAGTGATATATCTGTGCTCCAGACACAAGTACAATCCCTAATGGACGTCGTTTCAGAAACAATGATAGTGGTTGACAAATGTCATAAAGATATGAATGGTTTTGAAACCAGACTATCAGACATTCGCTTTGTTGTTCAAGAGCAATGGCGGAAAAAAGGTGAAGATCGTGCTGCTCCATCAGATTCTACAGCTTGAAACATCAGCACTCAGGTCAAATGATCTATGCTTCTATACATCTCATGGTGCTTTTATCTGCAAGGACTGTAAACTCTAAGCCAACAGGCCTTTTGATGTATGGTCGGAACTTATTTTGTTGTGATACAACATTTATGATGCTACCAAAGGCTGCAGTAATTACGACGCTATTTTTGTATAGTGTAGGTTTATCTTAGTAATGTATTCGGCCGAAAGCTTCGTAGGAGCCCAACATGCCAACATTCGTCGGGCCCATTCCAATTGGGCTAAAAATGATTATGGTCCGAAATTTGCATGTAGCCCACTAAAAATATATGGGCCTAAATAAGCATAAGCTTTCATATTTTTCTGGTAGGCCTGTGCCCATAGTGGGCCTTTAACAGGCCTAAACATAATTTGGGCCCTCAGTAAAATAGGCCATTTACATGTGTAAACATCTCGAGCCCATAAAAAACATGGGCCTTTAATAGGCCGAAAGTGAGATTGGGCCCAGATTGTGCCAAATAACCCACTGGTATTAGCAGGCCGAAATGGTGGCCCATTTACGATGCGGATCTTTCACAGACCGAAATTCAGACGGGCCATAAATGCGCCGACCTAATACACGGGCCTTTAACAGGCCGGGAGTTCGGTCGTGCTACATTATCATCATTTTTATATGGGCCGTTAAGGGGCCCGGTGTGACATTGGGCCACATATGGCCCGTGGATTTCGTCCGGCGTTAATAAGCCGAAAATCATAACAGGCTGTAAGTGGCCCAAATATATAGTGGGCCTCTAACACACCGAATGTCAGACATGGCCGAATATGACCCAAATCCTTCACGGTCATTTGTGGGCCGAAAGTTTCAATGTCCTGTAAATGGGCCCAAATGAAGCAGGACTTTAACAAGCCGAAAATACATCGGGTCATAATTCGGCCCAAATACTTAGTGGACAGTTAACGGGATAGAAGTGACCATGGGCCGCGATGATGACATGTTTAGCACAGGTCGTTGACGAGCCGATTTGACACTAGCCGTATGGGCCTTAACTGAGAATGTTGGGCCTTTAGCTGGGCCGGCCCATTATGGTGTGCAATATCTTGTGGGCCTTTAGCTTGCCTGGCCCATTATGGTCCATGCTAAGCGGGTTATTCTCAGGTCGAGTGTTTATTCACTTTCAATCGCATGAGAAAAGGGTCATAATAGGGATGCCTAGTCCCAAATTGCAAAAAGAATTGATCTCTCAAATAATCAAATAAAAACTCCCGATGGAGTCATAACCTTTACTTTTCCACTTGGGAACCGCCACTAGCGTGTTTAGCATGGAAGATATTGATAACTTATAGTCGTGAAGCAAATGAGAAGGGTGCATGTCTCAAAACTTCATTTACCTCTGTTTTAAAAACTTGAGCTCTGGCACCTCTGCAAATCACTGCTTCCTTCTGCGAAGGAAATATCTATTTACTTTTATGTTATGTCATCACCTTCTCAAATAAGCGCCAGAACCTGAGAGCACTGTTGTCATGCTGATGCATTGTGAATAGCTAATGTTGGGTGCATCATGACTGGATCTTTTCTACCATGAATTACAATGTTTAGTCGCTGCTTGAACTTTGGGGGTGCTCTACATTTATGTTTTGTGGTCTCAGAAAGGGCTAGCCAGATACCACTATTGTCATATTGTATCATGGTTGTCTTGGCAACGTGTTGTTGTTTGAGATGTTTTATTATTGCTCTCTAGCTTATTACGTCATTGATATGAGTTAATATAATTTTTAAGAGTTACTATCGACATGGTTAGTTATAATCTTTGCTGAAAACCAGGGTGATGTTTAAGCTTATTTATGAAACAAGAGCAAAAGAGTTTGTATAAGTTTTTCTTTTTCACTTTCAGTTTATAAACTGAATTGCTTGAGGACAAGCAAATGTTTAAGATTGCGGGAGTTGATACGTCTCCGACGTATATACTTTTCCTAACGCTTTTCCTCTTGTTTTGGACTCTAATTTGCATGATTTGAATGAAACTAACCCTGGACTGACGATGTTTTCAGCAGAACTACCATGGTGTTGTTTTTGTGCAGAAATAAAAGTTCTCAGAATGGAACGAAACTTTGCGAGGATTTTTATATCAATAAAGAGAATTTCTAGAGTCAAGAGCCACCTGAGGGGGCACCTGGGTGGGCACAACCCACCAGGGTGCGTCTGCCCCCCCCCCCCCCCAGGCACATCCCGGTGGGTTGTCCCCACCTGGTGGCCCCGCAGACCCTGAAACCGACGCTAACAAATCACATTATTCCAGAAAAAATCAGGGAGAAAGAATTATCGCGTTTCACGAGACGGAGCCACCGCCGTCTCCTATTCTTCAATGGGAGGCCAGATCTGGAGTCCGTTTGGGGCTCCGGAGAGGGGGATCTTTGATCTTTGTCATCACAAACACATCTCCATTGCAAATTCCATGATACTCCCCACCGGGAGTGAGTTATTCCTTCATAGGCTCGCTGGTCGGTGAGGAGTTGGATGAGATTCATCATTTAATCGAGTTAGTTTTGTTAGGGTTTGATCCCTAGTATCCACTATGTTCTGAGGTTGATGTTGCTATGACTTTGCCATGCTTAATGCTTGTCACTTTGGGCCCGGGTGCCATGATTTTAGATCCGAACCGTTTATGTTATCACCATTATATCCATGTTCTAGATAAGGCCTTTCAAGTTATAGTCACCTACTACGTGTTATGATCCGGCAACCCCGGAGTGACAATAGTCGGGACCACTCCTGGTGATGGCCGTAGTTTGAGGAGTTCATGTATTCACCATGTGCTAATGCTTTGTTCCGGTTCTCTATTAAAAGGAGGCCTTAATATCCATTAGTTTCCAATAGGACCCCGCTGCCACGGGAGGGTAGGACAAAAGATGTCATGCAAGTTCTTTACATAAGCACGTATGACTATTTACGGAATACATGCCTACATTATATTTATGAACTGGAGCTAGTGTCGTATCGCCCTAGGTTATGGCTGTCTCATGATGAACATCATCCAGCGAGTCACCGATCTAATGCCTACGAATTTACCTTATATTGTTCTTGCTAAGTTACTACTGCTGCTACTGCTATTGTTACTGCTACAAAATCACTACTCTCACTGTTACCGTTACTATTGCTATCATCAAAACTCTCATATTACTATGCTACTAATCACTTTGATGCAGATAATTAATCTCCAGGTTTGGTTGAATTGACAACTCAACTGCTAATACCTTCAGATATTCTTTGGCTCCCCTTGTGTCGAATCTATAAATTTGGGTTGAATACTCTACCCTCGAAAACTGTTGTGATCCCCTATACTTGTGGGTTATTACGGCTCTGCTGGTAGATGGTGGACCGGCTGAGTGCTAGCAGTCAGGCCTCTTCGAGCATGTCGATGCCGTCTTCTCGTGCCCCCTTGGCTTCCGCCTCCATGTACATGGTGACGCGAGGCGAGTCGAACTCAATATCCGTAGGGATGATAACCTCGGCCCCGTACACAAGGAAGAAGGGTGTGAAGCCGGTTGATCTATTGGGCATGGTCCGAAGACTCCAAAGGACGGCTGGCAGCTACTTGATCCAGCAGCCGGCTGAGCGCTCCAGCGGCTCGACCTGCCAGGGCTTGATGGCGGGCAAGATGAGGCCGTTAGCTCGCTCCACCTGGCCATTTGACTGCGGGTGGGCAATAGACGCAAGGTCCAGCCGGATGCCCTGATTTGCGCCGAAATGGGCCAAGGCGCCTTTGGCGAAGTTTGTGCCATTGTCGGTGATGCTGCTGTGGGGGGCGCCATATCGAATGGTGAGGTCCGCAATGAACATGACAGTTGTCAGGCCGTTTAGTTTCTTGATTGGCTTGGCTTCGATCCACTTTGTGAACTTGTCAACGGTGACCAATAGGTGAGTCATGCCGCCGCGTGCTATCTTGAACGGGCCCACCATGTCCAAGCCCCACATGGCAAACAACCAAGTGATGGGGATGGTCTTGAGGGCGGAGGCTGGCTGGTGTTGCTTGGTGCTGAACTTCTGGCACCCCTTGCACTTCCGGACCAACTCTTTGGCATCATTCAAAGCAGCCGGCCAGAAGAAATCATGGCGGGAGGCTTTGGCCATGAGAGACCTGGATGTGGCATGGTGGCCACATTCGCCTTGATGAATGTCCCTGAGGATGGCCATGTCCTTCTCCGGCTCCATCCAACACTGGAAGACGCCAACCATGATGCACCTGACGAGATCTCCATTGATGATGGAGTAGGCTCCTGCCCGACGTTGGATCTGCCGGGCCAACACTTTGTCGGCTGGTAGCACGCGGCTCACCAGAAAATTGCGGATGGGTTGCACCCAAGACGGTGCTTCCACCACCGTGAAGATGGCAACTAGCAATAGGGTGGCCAGGTTGGAAGGTGGCGGGATGGAGCCGGCCGCTCCTGATGGCATCGATGAAGCCCCTAGGCCGACTGCAGCAGTCCTCGGGCCGGGTGCAGGTGCTACAGCCCCCGAGCCGCCTGTGGGAGTCCTCGGGCCGAATCCGACTGCTGGAGGCTCAGCCGGCATGAAGATAGACTCTGATTCCGATGAAGGCTTCATAGACAGCTTGCACGGGCACTTGAGGGAGATGCCGGCTGGAATGGCCTGCTGGGTGGAGCCAATGCAGGCCAGGGCATCGGCTGCTTTGTTGTCGGCTCTTGGCACGTGGATGAACTCGCACCCGTCGAAGTGCCCGCTCATCTGTTGGACGAGGAAGAGGTAGCTCGCCATGTTGGCATCCTTGGCATCCTGATCGCCAGAATACTGCCGGAGTACCAAGTCCGAGTCGCCATAGCATAGGATGCAGAAGATGCCAATCGATCTCCTTGGCTAGTCGAAGCCCGTAGATGAGCGCCTCATACTCGGCTACGTTGTTGGAGGCGGCAAAGTGGATTTGCAGCGTGTACTTCAGCTTGTTGCCTTTGGGAGAGGTAAGGACGATTCCGGATCCAAGACCGGCGCGTGTCTTCGAGCCATCAAAGTGCATCCGCCAATGGGTAGAATCCAGCATTGGCGGCAGGTACGGGGTCTCGTCCCAGTCGACTAGGAAGTCGGCCAGTGCTTGGGACTTGATGGCAGTGTGGGGCTGGTAGAGGATGGTGTGGGGAGCCAGCTCGATGGCCCACTTTGCCACCCGGCCTGATGCATCTCTGTTGCCCATGATCTTGGCAAGGGGGCAGTGTAGATGACCATGCTGGTGTGCTCCTTGAAGTACTACTTCAGATTCTTGGTGGAAAAGTACACGCCATAGCACATCTTTTGGTAGTGGGGGCAGTTCTTCTTGGAGGCGGACAAGACCTCACTCAGGTAATAGACTGGCCTCTGGACCGGCTGCGCTTGCCGGCTTCTACGCGCTCGACAATGATCACCGTGCTAATAGCCCGGTTGGCGGCGGCGATGTAGAGGAGCATGGTTTCCTTGGCAGTTGGAGCGGCCAGGATAGCCGGTGTGGACATCATACGCTTGAGCTGGAGGAAAGCTTCATCCGCCTGATCGGTCCACTCGAAGCAAGTGGTTTTCTTTATAACCTGGTATAGAGGGAGAGCCTTCTCGCCCAGCCAGCTGATGAAGTGGCCGAGGGATGCTAGGCACCCGGTAAACTTTTGGACATCATGTAGCTTGGTTGGTTTCTTTGTCTGCTCGATGGCCTTGATCTTTGTGGGGTTGCACTCGATCCCGCGATCAGAAACAAGGAAGCCAAGGAGCTAGCCGGCTGGTACTCCGAAGATGCACTTCTCGGGGTTGAGCTTGATCTGGAAGCGGCGCAAATTGTCGAAGGTCTCCTTGAGATCCTCCATAAGGGTGTCGCGTTTCTCCTTCTTCACCACAATGTCGTCCACATAGACTTGGGCATTGCGGCCGAGTTGCTTCAGGAGGCACTTCTGCATGCAGCGCTGGAAGGTGGCGCCAACATTCCTCAAGCCGAATGTTATGGTGATGTAGCAGAAGGCGTCGAATGGAGTGATGAAGGCGGTCTTCAAGCGGTCGGTCGGATCCAGCTTGATCTGGTGGTAGCCGAAGTAGGCGTCCAGGAAGGACAGCAGCTCGCGGCCGGGCGTGGAGTAAATCACTTGATCGATCCGAGGCAAGGCAAACGGATCCTTTGGGCAGGCTTTGTTGAGGCATGTGTAGTCGTTCCACATGCACCACTTGTTCTTCTTATTTAAAACAAGGACTGGGTTGGCATGCCAATTCGGGTAGAACACTTCCATGATGAAGCCAGCTGCCAGAAGCTGGGCGATCCCTTCACCAATGATCCTTCTCTTCTCTTCTGATAGGCGGTGGAGGGGTTGCTTGACTGGTTTAGCATCCGGCCTCACATGTAGCTTGTGCTCGGTGAAATCCTTCAGAACACCCGACATGTCTTTGGGAGACCATACAAAGATGTCCCGATTCTCATGGAGGAAATCGACGAGCTCGCTTTCCTATTTGCTGCCAAGGTTTGACCCTATGACACCAAACTTCTCCGGGTGCCCCAGGTCCAAGATGATCCTCTTGGTTTCCTTGGTCGGCTGGAAGGAGGACTCGCCTTCATTGTCCTTGAGGTCAGTAGGCATTTCCGGCTGCTTGGCAGCCATGGCCACCACCCGGTCAAGGAGCTGCTTTTCTTCGGTGATGACGAGGGACTCAGCTAGCTAGGAGATGGAAGCGGTGCACTCTAGTGACTTCTTGTCGTCGCCGACAACGGTGGTGATGCCATTAGGACCCGGCATCTTGGTCTTCATGTAAGCGTAGTGCGGGACCATCATGAACTTGGCTAGTGCAGGCCGGCCCAAGAGCTTGTGGCTGGGGCTGTCCAGGTTGACCACCTCAAACCAAATGGGCTCGCGGTGGAAGTGGGTCTTGTCGCCGAACATGACGTCAATCCTGATATTGTCGGTTGGAGAGCAGGAAAGCCCAGGGACGATGCCATGGAACACGGTCCGGCTAGGCTGGAGTTGCTTTTCCTTGATGCCCAGCTTCTCCATGGTGTCACGGTAGAGGATGTTGATGCTGCTCCCACCGTCTATTAGAATTTGGCGGAAACGGCAAGCCCACCTCTCTGTAGAGAAGGTTGACTCCAGCACCATTGCATATGCACCAGGAGCGGGCATTTCAGCCGGGTGGTCATCACAGCTCCAGGTGACAGGCCTCTCAGACCAGTGCATGAATTGGGGGACCTCTGAGGCGACGACATTCACCTAGCATTTTTTTTTTGAAAATTCTCTCACAGTAGGAGAGGCTCCTACTGACTTTTACTTAAGGGACAAAATAGTCAAAGTGTACTATCTAGTTACAGAATGAAGCAGAGGGGGTTAGTGGGTGGTGCTAGACAGTCCACTCAAAAGAACAGAAAGGGGGAGGATTACACCAGCTGCACTAAGTAAGCATCAATAGATCACACTAACTAGCAGCCACCAGGGCCTCAATGAATCCATGGAGGGAATTTTTTGTTCGATGCACCATCATAGACATGTCTTTTTTGAATCTTTCCCTCCAAGATTTCGGGGAGGGCATCACTCCCCTAAAGTGTATGTTGTTCCTCTCCTTCCAGAAACCCCAGGCAGCAATGACAAAGGTTTCCATGAACAACGGCCTGTTCCATGCAATCCCCCCCATGCATAAGGTCAAATCTGCAGCTTGAGTCAGGCCAGCTCATGCAAATTTGGTTCTAGCATTGGACAAAAAATGGGCATGTAAAAAATAGGTGCATAACAGTCTCTTTAGGTGGCGAGGCACACAGCAGGCAAGTGTACACATCCCTGTCCAGCTTATACTCCCTCCTCTGCAACATGTTACGTGTGTTTAGGCAATCAGCCAGCAGCAGCCAGGCAAAAACCCTCCATTTGTTGGTGCAATTGGATTTCCAAATCCAAGCAAATACTTCATCTACATGCACGTCCCTGAAATAGAATTTATAGTATTCATTGGACTTAAACATCCCTCTTTCTTTGTGGCCCCAGACACACAACCATCTATCTTTCCGATTATTACCCAGATCCAACCCCATCGTAATTTGTTGCAGTGAGTTGATTTTCTCTCTGGCTTGGAGAGACATCGGCAGATGAAAAGCCTCACCAATGGTGGTTGACGTCAGCAGTTTCTGAACTGTAATGTCCTCATTCTTGGCAAAGGAGAACGCTCTAGGATGAGATTCAGTAAGGAGTTGTTCATTCCAAAGACCCTTCTAGAATAGGGTTGTGCTGCCAACTCCAATCTTAACCTACATAACACCCTGAAGGTGTCAGAGAGCTGTAGCAGGTCTCTCCACCAATAGGAGCCACATGGATCCGCAACATGGGGCACACCATGTGGGTAGTATGATGTCCAGACCAGCTTTACACATGGGACGTCCAGCTAGTTATAGAACTTGTATAGCTGTTTGAGGAGCAGTCCTTGGTTCTAAATCTTGAGATTGACAATGCTCGGGCCTCCCTTCAGTTTTGGTCTGCAGATAAGATCCCAAGCCGCGAGCGAGTTATGCTTCGGGCCATCGTCAGTTTGCTTATTCCAGAAATAGTGTTGCGTAACTTGTATAGATGTTCCAAGATCTTTGGGGGTATCCTGATGGAGCACATGGCATACACCACTAAGGATGACAACACCAAGTTAACAAAGGTGAGCTTAGAGCCATAGTCCAGCGGGTTGGTAGCCATTGAAATTTTTCTTTCAACCGACGCCACTAGGGGCATGATATCATTCACCGTAGGTTTTGTGGTTCCAATCGGCAACCCCAGATATGTGAACAACATTTGACCTACAACACAACCAAATATATCCGCAAAAACCTAGGCCTCATCACCTTGAAGATTTATCAGAATCAACGTGGATTTCTGAAAGTTTAGTCTCAGCCCAATAGAAGCAGTACAATCCACCAAAAGCCTTTTCATGCACTCAGCCTGCTCCTTCTCTATAGGCAGGAACACAATTGTGTCGTCTGCATACTAGACAACCGAATAATCTTGCTCAGAGGAGGGGATCGCTTATGTAGAATCCCTGCACGGAAAGCATTATTTATCGCGGCTTGGAGTAGATCAGCTGCTAAGACAAATATAAGCGGTGACAGGGGGTCACCCTGCTGCACCCGACGTTTGCGTTTGAATTGCCTCCCCGGGGTCCCATTGAGAAAAACCGATGACTTTCTAGACGAGAAAATGGAAGAGATCCACTTGAGCCAGCGATCTCCAAAACCCATTGCTCGCATAATCTCTATCATAGGTTTATGCTCGATGGTGTCAAATGCCTCGGCAAAGTCTAGTTTTAGTAGCAAGATATTCCTCGCCGATGATTGGCACTGATGAATGTATTCGAAAGCCCAAGCGATGCAATCTTGACTTGATCTGCTACGGAGGAAACCATATTGGTTTTTGTGGACAATATGAAGAACAACTTACTACAGGCGATTCGCAAGCAGTTTGGTTAGGAGTTTCAGACAACAGTTCAGTAGAGTGATTGGGTGATAGTCATTCACAGTCTCTGGAGATTGACACTTGGGGATCAGAGTAATGAAACATGTGTTCAAACTTTCCAGGTCAAGGTCCCCATCATAGAAATCCATGATGGGTTTATAAAAATCTTGTTTTACGATGTGCTAACAAGATTTCAAGAAACAACCATTAAACCCATCCGGGCCCGGTGCTCGGTCAGTGGGCATTTCCTTGACAGCCTGATCAATTTCATCAGTAGTAAAGGGAACTGTCAACTCCTTCAGGAATTGGGTGCATGACAAGGTTTGTGCCAGGAATTCTAAATTGTTGTATGGAAGCCCGGGTGATGTATCCAGATATTCTCAAAGCGAAAGATATTACTTTTTGGTATAGTGGTCTCAATACTGATCACACATGGCACATGATCTGATACAAGTTTACCCAGGGGTAGCACCATGGTGTTAGGATAGGAGGAAGTCTAGTGGACCGAGGACAAAAAACAGTCCAATTGTTCAAGTTACGGGTTGTCCTGCATATAACTCCAGGTATACGACCCACCCTTGATCGGAATTTCAATCAGAGATTAAGTGTGGATGAAATCATTGAAAGTCAACATATTAGCACTATTCCCTCCAAGCTTATTTCTATTATCAGGAGCACAAATATAATTAAAGTCCCCAGCTAATATCCAATCCTCAGTGATCGGAATATTGATGCTAAAGAGAAAGCCAGTGAAGTTCATGCGGCCAATGCCATCACATGGGCCATAAACTTTAGCTTGGGTCCAATCCGCATTGGAGTGAGTCGAAGTAAATTTGATGCCCAACGAAAAAGATTCTTCTAAAATCACAGAACCAGAGAAGCTAGAGGAATTCCACGCAGTAAACAAACCACCTGAAGCACCATCAGAGGGAATGACCGAAAACTTATCTAGACATTTAGGACAAATAACTTTAACAAAATCCTGATCGAACATGGTATGCTTGGTTTCTTGCAAACATGAAACATCACAACCACTAACATCGATAACATTACGAATGGCTATGTGTTTGTTTTAAGCATTTATTCCACGAACATTCCAGCAGAGAATGTTCCTTCTTCTACGTGATGCATCTCTGGGGAGACGCTTTGGAGTTCAGGGCCGCCTGCAGCTTCTCAACACTAAGTTCTTCTGGAGGTATGCCACATTTGATCATACCCACCTGCTGAATGATAGAGATTGGTGTCGGCCCTGGGATCTCAGCAGATGTCCTGACACTAACACCACTACTACCAGCTGGAGCAGTAGCAAACATATTATCATTGACAGCGGGAATCTTCCTTGGTTTCACCTTAGAGGCAACATTTTTAGTGTCTGAGATTTGTGGGACTGTGAATCCATCATAATGAGTGGATCTAGTGCTTCTGCGTAACTTAGAGGTGTCCACCTTCCCAGGCTCCTGCAGAATCATCCTCCCAAAATGATCATTCAAATTCTGAACATTCGACGGAGGAGCTACATTCTCACATCCCAGATCATGCATGTTCTGACCCCCAAGAGCCGGCCCAGTAAAGTTGGCAGCTGAACCCCGAATGGACTCATGAGCCAGCATGTCAAGTTGTTCAATATGTGTTTCTTTGGTCTCTAGTATAAAAGACTGGCATGGAATTTGGGTCATCAGAGCTTCTACTCTTTTGGTATCCAGGATTGACCAACCGTCACTGTCAATAAACAACCCCTTGCTGAAAGTTTGAGCAAACTGAATATCCAAGGGAGATCTATTAATGCAGCGATCTCAGTTCTACATAGCTGCGAACTGAACTGCAGCAAACAGACAGAGAGGATTGAAAGGAAGCATGCTTGCTAGCTGAGTACTGTCTTGCCAATTGCCCTCAGTAAGTCGAGGAGTCCATATACCTGCATATATCGAACCCAAAAACTCAAGCAATGCAGCAAACTGATCACTGCCGCCGAATGTGCCTATTGTCGGCTTCACTGGTGAAGACGACGTAGGTGGCATTCTCGTTCGGGAACTCATCTTGGAGCATGCCGGCAGGACAGGCCGGCTACTGAAGAGCCAGAGACGCCTGGCCGCCTAGCAGAGGAGGCGGCAAGGCCTCACCCTTGGTGATGCGGGCGAGATAGTTGCACTTCGGGGTGGTGTGGTTGGATGGCTTCGCGCTGCTGTGGAACTTGCACGGGGCATCGAGGGCTTGCTGAAAGAAGAACGCAGGCTGCCAGGCACCCTTGCCGCGCTGCTGAAGCTTGGGGCCGGGCTGCCCGGCCGGCTGCAGATCCTCGACAGTGGCTACTTGCCAGTTGTTGGAAGCCGACTGTTGGGCCTTGCTCTTGTTGTCGTTTGGCTGTTGGCGCCGGTTGGTGTTACTAGCCGGAACTAGTGTAGCCGGCTGGATCACCTTCCCAGACGCGTCAACCTGGATCCCGACTTCATGGAGGAGTCGGCGGTGGCATACTTGTCTGCCATGACCAGAAGCTCATCCAATGTAGCCGACTCGTCACACAGAATCTTGTGCTTGAGCAGAGTGCCCTCTCTGCACCCGGCGGTGAAGTAATCGATGGCCTGCACCTCGTGTACCCCTTTGCAGGAGTTGCGCAACTCGGCCTAGCGCATTGGGTAGTCACGCGTGGACTCGGTTGGCCCCTAGATGCACATGGAGAGTTGACGAGGCTTGGGGGCGCTTGTACATGCTGGTGAAGGTCCAGACGAAGACATCACTGAAATCCCACCCGTTGTTGATGCTGTTGGGCTTGAGGCTGTTCAGTCATGTCCGGGCGGTGTCCTGGTGTCGGGTGGTAGGTGCAACATATGCCAATGGGTGGCTTATCATTGTGGGAGCCAGTAAGACATCACCGGTGCCTGGAAACAGGATAAGGCGAAGACATGTACGCCGGTGGATCTTACCCAGGTTTGGGGCTCTCCATGGAGATAACACCCCTAGTCCTGCTTTGCGGGGTCTCCGCATGATCACTAGATCAATAAGTGGCTACAAGAGGCTCCTTAAGCGGTTCGGCGAGAGGAGGAAGAAGGGCAAGGCTAGCTCTCTTCTCCCCTCTATGTGATGGCTAAAACTCTCAGGGATCAACCCTTTGCATGGGTGCCCTGGGGGGTTTATATAGGCCTACCCCCAGGGGTACAATGGTAATCTGGCTAGGCGTGGGCCCTAGCCGTCAGTGTCTACGACCGCCGGCTTCTTCGCCAGCCGCTGGGGCCCGCCGACTGGTGGTTCCCGCCGGCTTGTCGCGATCGGTTTTCTGGGTATTAATTTCCCAGAAAAATGGCCCTTGTACTCACCAGCCCCAGGATAACTCCTATCTTCGCGAGGCTACTATCACCACTGCATAGGTTCCGGGGCTGTCATCACAACGCTCCTCTCCGTGCAAGAAGTCTGGCCAAGACAATAGCCAGGGACAAGCCAGTGAGTACTTTTGAATGTACTCGCAAATATTATGAACATAGGTATAATATAACAAATGATAAACATGCTCTAAAACATTTCATGATCACAACGTCAGTCACAAAATAAAATCCATGATGCACGAAAGCAGGTTATTCATATACAACATGAATATGCAATAATGGAGTAGAAATAGAATGCACCGATCGGGTGTTTGAACCGATGCCTCGAAAGGATAATAATTTAACGCATGCCACAGTCGGGCGTCTGAGCGACACCACATAAAGGGCTTATAAGTAATTTAAATGACATGCATGCCACAATCGGGCGTCTGAGCGACGCCACATAAAGGGCTTATAAATAATTTAGATAACAAGCATACCACAGTCGGGCGTCTGAGTGACACCACATAAAGGGCTTATAAGTAATTTAAATGACATGCATGGCACAGTCGGGCGTCTGAGCCACGCCACATAAAGGGCTTATATAAATAATTTAAATGACAAGCATGCCACAGTCGAGCGTCTGAGAGACACCACATAAAGGGCTTATAAGAGAATAATAACAGTGAATATCCAGGAGGTAGAACCATCCCAGGGATACTCAATAATTCAAATAATGTAAATGGTTAGTCCATGATAATAATCAAAATCATCATATGTCACAGGTCATAATCAATGTTCCGTTTTATCAGTTTTTCCTCCGAAGACCGACACTAAGACCGACACTTGACCCATCCCAGACTATAATCCTTAACCATGGACACAACTATTCGAATAGATATAATCTCTGCAGAGGGTGTACTCTTTACCCATGAGTAACGGATTCCGTTAGTCCATCGGGACTAATTCCGTCTATGGTCTTTTAGTTGAAAACACACCTGACCGCACACACCAGCCTAACATACCGGTGTCTGGAATCATCCACGACACCCGTTAAGCAAAACTCTAAGTGGGGAGGCTACAACCTTGATTAGCATGGGATCACAAAATTTATAATGCGCGCAAACTAGGGGAGCTACCCCCTCGGCTACAACCGGAAACACCCATGCCCGCGAACCAGGTGGCATGCCTACCGGCTGCAGCCGATATCTTCCACCATGGCCTCTCTGTACGGTGTGTGCTATAAAGGGGTTGACAACTTACTGAACCGTACCCTACCTATGGCAGGGACAAGTGGTAGTACGAAACAAGTATGGTGGTTACTGGAACAAGACTCGATCTATGGTCGACTCAGGAGGTTTAAGTATTCCCTGCGCGATTAGCATAACCAATATATTTCAAGCAACGGAAAGAATCACCACTCATCATACCTCATCATGCCATACTGGACACAACCGTCTCGATGAGGAACTAGGGACAAGCTCATGTCTACCCAAGACATAGGCTTTCCTGGCTTCCTTCCAGTAGGCATGAAAGGTATACGAGGATGATTACTGTCACAAGCATAACCATTTTCCAACAGCAAGGATATTCATCTTGCACTCACGAGTATGATCATATCATCACATAAAATAACGAATCCTTCGAGTTAGGGTGGTGTTGTAACCGTATCAAACAACAGACAACAATATTATGCCAGGGTTCAGAATGCTTGCCTTCAAGAGTATGCAAGAGGGGGGTGCACTTTTGAAAGTTGTCTTCTTCTTCAAAATCCTATTTTTTGAAAATATTCAAATTAACACAAACTTTAAAACAGTACAAAAAGTTTTCCTAATTATTTTTGAAATAAATCCTAAAATAAACTAGGTGAAATTTGAGAGAGGTAGGAAAAATAATCAACTCATTTAGAGTTTTATTTTGAAAGATATGTCCAGTCAAAGTTTAGTCAAATTTCTGTTTTTAAAATAAACTGAAAAAGAGAAAAACGTTTCAAATAAAACAAAACAGAGGAGGCGTACTTCCGGAATTACGCCTTCACTTAATCCAGCGTGGACCGGCTCGTGGTCACTAATAGTCGGTCCCTAGGGCCCACTGGTCAGGTTTGACCAGTCACCCCCGTCTCCTTCCTCCTTTGTCCGAGCAGAGGCGGGGCTCCGACGATCGACACCGGCGAACGGCGGCTCCCCGCGGGGTTCTGAGGGTGGGGATGGATCCGCCAGTCCAGGGCGGTCCTCCCGGTTGTCGACAGGCTGGCGGGGACTAAGGGAGTCGCCGGCGGCGAGCTATGCGGCGGAGGTGGTTTCGGGGGGGAATTGGGGGTTTGGGCTACGGTGGCTCCCGATCATGTTTGAGAGGTTGGGCGGCTCCACAAGGCCATGCGGAGTCAAATAGTGGTGCTGGAAGGATGGGGGAGGCTCTGTTTGCGACGAATGGGACCGAGGGGCGGCGGCGGCCGAACCTGCCAGAGATGGGGAAGGGAAGGGCTTCTGGCCAACTAGGGAGGAGGGGGCTTCCTACTGCTCGAACGAGGCTGCTGACGAGCTTGGGCATGATCGGGGGGGGGGGCTATATATAGCTCGGAGAGGTCAGTTCCCGTGTCCGTGGATAAGAACGTCGGCGAACCGCCATTCTGTTGCAGCAGGGGGTGCGTGCCGGCGACGGGCGCTAGCGTACGCATTCTTGCACTACTAGGAAAAGGCCTACTAATGGCGCACCAGTTTTGCCTACTAATGGTGCACTACTGGTGCGCCATTAGTATCGCGCCACTAGTATTTTTTACTAATGGCGCACCAGTGGTGCGCCATTAGTATAGGCCATGGTGCGCCATTAGTATAGGCCACTGGTGCGCCATTAGTATAGGCCACGGTGCTCCATTAGTGTCCATCCCATCAATAGCCCTTTTCCTAGTAGTGTTGGATAAGCTCGGGCTGCTCCAGAGGGCAGCTGGCGCACGCGTATGGCTTGGGCAGTGCCATCCATGGTAGGAACCTACTGTGGCCGGCTGCTAGCCGCCGTGGCCAACCTGACAGCGGCGCTGTGGGGCTCCAGGGGCGGCCTGGAGTGTTCTGGTGAGCGAGCGAGGCCGGGGCGCGACCCTGCGGGTGAGCAAATGCCAGGGGCGCGACGCGGCGGCTCGGCGGCGCGCGCCTGCAAAATGTGCGCTCTGGGCGCGCCCAGCGCACGCACGCTACATGCTCGACGCAATGCCAGCGCGTGCTAGAGGTCTGGGATGAGGCTGGGGATTAACTGGCCTGGGTTAGGGTTAGCTAGGAGCTAAATGGACATGCTGGTTTGGTCATGGAATCAAGTCCACCATGCAAACTAAAAATCATGCCAACTCTGTTCATGCACCCAAGGTGTTTGACAGCCAAGGGCATCTAGGCAACTCTTGGGGTGGCCAAAAACTCCAGGTCCTAGTCTCTTTAGACCCTAGTGATGATGGCAAGATTAGTTGGGCAAAACCAGAAAGTTGTTAGTGCAAGTTTTTGTGAAAACCAAATTTGGGCAGAAACTAAAAGCAATCATTGCATGGGCCAAAAATATTTCAATGGGTCTAGTCTCCTGGACTTAAGGGTTTTGTAGAGTGGCTTATAAGCAGGAGAAAAGTCATGGGAATTAGAGCAAGATAAAATAGGGTTGCAGTACAAAACACCCAACTGGACTAGAGAGCAAAAGAGGATGATTTGCTCAAATTTTTCAAAGAACATTCATGGGTTTTTGCATAAAAATGAATTATATGCATCTACTGACATCTCCAATTTTTTATGCAAACTGATCCAGATTTGAAAACTTGAGGTAGGGCTCAAAATCCTCAAATGATCAAGAGAAATTTTTGCATAAAAGTGATTTAGGAACCTCACATGTCATCCCAACATTTTGGTGGAATTTTGAAAGGAGTATTTGAAAGGGTTGTAGTGCAAATGGGACCCTAAATCTTATAAAAATCATTTTTAACAGAATTAGAGCTCAGGGAAGATAATCGTAGAAATAGTTCTACTGATAAAAGAAATGTTTTTCATGAGAGGGTATATAAGTCCAACAATATTTTTGTAAAGTTTTCATTTTGGAGGAAAACTCCACAATTCAGAAGAAAATAGTTGTTCTGAAATCAAAAGATAAATCCAGAAAACAAAAATTTAATTTCCTGGCAAATTTTTAATAGACAAATCATGGTTAAATTTTTGGGGTGTTACACGGGTGACAACCTCTTGGCCGACAAGCAGGCCCCACCACTTGGGGGTCTTGTCGAGGGCTAGTTCCTATTGCCTCGTCCTTGATGACGAGGGCTTCGTCGAGGTAAGCATGGCTACTGTGCCGCCGCCTTGCGGGTTCTCACTGTAGCCTTACCTCGTCTTGTCTCCTTAATGGCGCGCGTGCTTCAAGGAGGGGAGCAAGCTGGCTACTGGAAGCCGGCCGCATTCCAGGCCGACTGGGGGTGGCATGGCCGCCTTCGCGCATCCCTCTGATCGAAGGGGCCCGCCGCCTGCGGGCCGTACTGTCAGCCCGTCGTGGATGGCGTCATGGTCAGCATGGCAATAGGCCACGCCGGACGGGTGATGGCTTCCCCGTACGGCGTACTATGGCCATGCGTGCTCCGGGATTCAGGGATGGCAGGATTCACTGTTGCCACACCCTGTCCCATCATTGTTATGGGGGTGCAAACTTTGAGGGCACGGTCCTGGCCACTTGCCAGGGGCCGGCATCTTAGAATCACTCTTTTCGTGGCTGGCTTCTTGGAGTCGGCCTTATCGTGGCCTCCTCCATGTGAGTTTAGGGCTGTACCGCCTTCTCGTAGTCGGCCTGTGAGGCAGCAGGGCGGGGAAGGCGGCCCCATGTCTTGGGTGCTCGAAGGCTCGATCGGCCTATTATTTATCGAAGGGCCAAAGGGAGCCGGCTAGGCTACCCATGGTTATTTACTCCGACAGTAGTCCCCGTAGCTGGTTGGGCTTCGAGGCTGAGATGGGAATGAGAAGCTTAATAACCTTCCTATCCCAAAGAGCCGGCAGCTAGGAGCCGGCTTCGATCAGTCGTGCCATCTCGGCGGGGCTTTTTGAAGCCCGAGGGCGGGAACCAGCTGGCGCACAAGCCAGGCTGCGGGCTGGTCGCCCGCTGACTGCGCGCCACATGGCACCCTTCGGCTGGAGGAGCCTGCCAGCCCACGCGTGTGACGGGACGTCGCCGTAGGCCGGGGCCCGCCACTTCCATGCCTCTGCCCAAGTGTGGATCTTCTGTGGCCCGAACGGACCGCTCGCCTTCCGAACGCAGTTTCCGCACGCAGTTTAGGGCGTAATAATCGCGGGACGTGGGGGAATGGGCGTAGTTAATCCCACGTTCCCCCACACCTCGCCTCCCCGGCTTCGCCCCCACGAAAGAAATCAAGAGCAATCAATGGAAAGCGGGAAGACTTACCCGAATGGCCGACCGTGTTGCGAGAAACTCTTGGGTATAGTGCTGCAGCGCGGTGGCCTGGGACTGAAGCCGTTCCTGGACATCCTGCGCCGCCACGTTCAGCACGGCCGTCCCACCGCCTGGCGTCCACCCTGGCGAGCCGGCGCTGGCCGTCTCCAGATCCTGGGCCAACGGGCTGGAGCCCGCGGCTTTTTGCGGGTACGGCGCTGAAGTCGCCTTCCCCGCACACCGATGAGACGGCGACAGGACCACAAGATCCGCCCTCACAGCCGGCTCGCCTCCAGCGGGCTGCTCAGGTGGCGCGTCAAGCCGGCCGCCTTGGCCCGCTCTAGGCGGCGATGGCGGTGCCGCCCCTCTCTCCAGGACGACCGTGTCTCCCTCCTCCCTCTCCATCACCGACTGGTCGTGGCCGGCTTCCTCCGGCGAGGGCACTGGGATATCGGGAGCCACAGTCGAAGGGGGACGACGAGCTGCGGAGGCTGGTTACGCAGGGCTTCCGCCGCCCACTCTGCGGCCGCGGCCTCCACTTGAGCCTTGGCCGCTGGTTCGGCTCGGGCCTCCGCTGACTCCTCCGTCGCCTCCTGGGCTGCCCTGGCGACGGCCGCCCTCTGCTCCTCCGCCTCCCGCGCGTTCCACTCCGTTGCCGCTTGAAGATCGGCACGGGGGTCCATGCGGAGGGCGCTCGCAGATCCTTGTGCACCTCCAACTACAGAGGCGGCAGTGGTCCGCTCGAGAGAGAGCGGAGCCCAATTTGATAAGTCAAGAAAAAGGCTTAGAAGAATGGCAACCAAAGAGAAAAAAGAAAGGCGTAAGAGAATTGACACTTACGCCGAAACCACTTGCGGCTGCTTCACCACCTTGCGGAAGTGGGCTGCCTTTGCGGCCGCCTCATCCCGTTTGGTCGCCGCCGCAGAACCCCTGGGCTTTTTCGGCCGACTGCCGAAGAGGGTCGGCACGGCCCGGCGTTTCTGCGCACCGCCACGCACAGCCAGCGCGGCGGACGAGCCAGAGGCGGCGAGGCAGGTGGCCCTGGGCTCGGGGCCGCCTTCGAGGACTGGCCGGATGACGACGAAGCCGATGTTGTTCCGCGCCATCAGTCGGCGTCCGATCACCAAGGCGCGGGCTCGTCCGCCGCGCCGGTTGTGTGTGGCGGTGCGCAGAAACGTCGGGCTGCATCGACCCTCTTCGGTAGTCGGCCGAAGAAGCCTAGGGATTTTACGGCGGCGACCAAACGGGATGAGGCGGCCGCGAAGGCAGCCCGCTTCCGCAAGGTGGTCAAGCAGCCGCAGGTGGTTTCAGCGTAAGTGTCAATTCCCTTACGCCTTTCTATTTTCTCTTCAGTTGCCATTCTTCTAAGCCTTTTTCTTGACTTATCAAACAGGGCTCCACTGTCTCTCGAGCGGACCACTGCCGCCTCCGTAGTTGGAGGTGCAGGAGGATCTGCGAGCGCCCTCCGCGTGGACCCCCGTGCCGATCTTCAAGCGAAAACGGAGCGGAACGCGCGGGAGGCACGGGACGAGCGGGAGGCGGAGGAGCAGAGGGCGGCCGCCGCCTGGGTAGCCCAGGAGGCGACGGAGAAGTCGGCGGAGGCCCGAGCCAAAGCAGCGGCCAAGGCTCAAGCGGAGGCCGCGGCGGCAAAGAGGGTGTCGGAAGCCCTGCGTAACCAGCCTCCGCAGCTCGTCGTCCCCCTTTGCACTGTGGCTCCTGATATCCCAGTGCCCCTGCTGGAAGAAGCCGGCCGAGACCAGCCGGTGATGGAGAGGGAGGAGGGCAACGCGGTCGTCCTGGAGAGAGGGGCGGCACCGCCATCGCTGCCTGGAGCGGGCCAAGGAGGCCGGCCTGACGCGCTGCCTGAGCAGCCGGCTGGAGGGGAGCCGGCTGTGAGGGCGGATCTTGTGGTCCTTTTGCCGTCTCGTCGGCGTGCAGGGAAGGCGACTTCACCGCCGGACCTGCAAAAAGCCGCGGGCTCCAGCCCGTCGGCCCAGGATCTGGAGATGGCCAGCGCCAGCTCGCCAGGGTGGACGCCAGGCGGTGGGACGGTCGTGCTGAACGTGGCGGCGCAGCATGTCCGGGAACGGCTTCAGTCCCAGGCCTCCATGCTGCAGCACTATACCCAAGAGTTTCTCACAACACGGTCGGCCATTCAGGTAAGTCTTCCCGCTTTCCATCGATTGCTCTTGATTTCTTCCGTGGGGGCACGTTAGCGCACCCACTAGGAGTAGTCCCCGAGTTCTGAGTCGGCTCCTGAGCAGGCGGCTTGGAACTTCTTAGTAGACTTTGATTGATGTCTTGTTCTTATTCGCGCCTTTGTCCTGTTGGTAGGGCTATCACAACCTCCGCGCGCTGCCTTCAACTCCCAGGCCCGGGAGGTGAGCCAGAAGACCGTCGATTTGATGGAGAGCCGGTGTAAGTGCTTCATTTATATCTCATGTGGCGGCGTGTCAGTGCACCCACTGGGTGTAGTCCCCGAGATTTGGGCCGACTGCTAAGCAGTCGGGTCGGATATTTCATGTCGACTTCTTTCTTACTGCTTTTCTTCTTCTTCATATCTGCAGGAGCCAATGTCGACCTGAGGGAGCAGTTAGGTGGGGCCCAGACTGCCCTTCGCGCCAAGGAAGCCGAGTGTGATGCCTTGGCCCAGGAGCGTGATCGCCTGGCCAAAAAGTTGGCCAACCAAGAGGAGAGCCACAAGGCGGCCCTGAAGGCGGTGCAGGACAGCGAGGCCGCCCTTCAGGCTGAATATGAAACCGAGGTGGCAAGCTGGGCTGAGGCGAGGCAAGCACTGTGCGAAGGCTAAAGCCTGGTTGAAGATTTCATTGACGGTAGGCCGCCTTCTTCTCCGTCCCTTTGCTCGCCACCTGGCATCTGATCTGTCTTCTGACTTCGTGCTACTTTTTTCTTCTTTGTGCAGATTATTTCCCTGGTTACTCTGTTGCCGCCAACCAAGCCATCGAGGCCCATCGTGAAGCATGACGGCAGGCGGGGGTTGAGATCGTACCGGATGCTGGCCGGTCGCTTGAGGAGCAGCTTCTGGCGATTCAATCCCGCCTTCAGCCGGCTTATCGCATGCTCCGCCGTCTTCAGCATGCTGGGGCGCAGGTGCTGGCCGCTCTCTGGCCCGACGAAGTGGTTCCCCGCACCCCCAGTCGGACTGCCAACTGGCTGGAGGTTGCAGTCGCCGCTTCGAGGCCTGGAAGGCCTCTGCGGCTCGGTCCGGCGCCAGGCGGGCGCTAGATTTCGTCCGAGCTTGGTATCCTGGGTTGGACTTGGCCCAGCTCGCCACCTAGAAGCAGCAGGACATCGAGGAGCTAGAGGCGGTGCGGCCAGCTATCATTCAGCGCGCCTCGGCGATCGCTGACTACACCGACACCAGTGTCTTTGCCCCTGAGGTGAATGATGACGGTGTCGCTCAGCCGGAGGAATGGTTCGGGCTGAACCCGGTAGAAGGTGAAGACTCGGCGGAGGAGATCGGTTCTAGCGACGAAGATGAAGAGGAGGAGGGGGAGGATGGTGAAGACGTCGTGCTAGACGGCGGAGCGACCAGCCAGCCTTAGCCTGATCGCGCCTCCAGCAATGAGGTGCGTGCAAGCACGCCGCATGCAACCGGTGACGATCGTGCTGAGACTCGCTAGCCGGCCACTCCTCCAGCCAACACCGCCGTCTCCACCAACCTGCCCAGCTCGCCTGCTGCTCCTTTGGCCTGATCCGCCGTCTGTGCCTTCCTGCTCGTTACTCTTTGAACAATTTTTATTAAATTCGCGCAATTCCGCCCACTGGGGTTGTATTCAAACTATGTTGAACGCTGGCCTTTCGAAGGCCTTTTGTGTAAATATAATCATGCATGTGATTGGCTTCCATTCATATTTGCTTTTCATCCCTTTGGCTGTTTCCTTTGCCGCCCTCCCTTGGTCGCCGCCTTCCCAGCCGGATAGCTACTCTGCAGTCTGTGGCTGTGGAAGGACTTGGCCGTTTGGGAGGACAAGTACTCGAGCTTTCTTAGATTGTAGCAGGGTGAATGGGGAGCCGCCCAGCCGGCTGTTCTGACAGCCGGTTGGCGGGGTGGGAAGCCGTCTTGTGTTATATAAGTTTGTTAGTCCTTAGCCGTTTTTCATGTGGGCATCCTTTCCTGCCTTTAGCTCTTGCCAGTCGGACAGCCGATTCTTCGAGCTGCGACTTTCAACAAGAGAGGGCTTGGGTGCTGGCACACTACTTGTCAGACTGCAGGTAGAACTCGAATATAACTCAAGGCGGCAAGTCCCCCGGCCGACTGATCGAACCCGGTGCCGGACAAGAAAACGAATGTAGTAACATAATCATAGGCATGATGCTCATCACACATAGATAAAAGAGGGTAGTCCCCGAGTGCTCCTCGGGGGACCCGTTGTCTTGTACTTAATACAAAAGGTAGCATGGTACATACTGCATTTTAACTGTAAAATCTTTGAAGGAGATTGGCGTTCCATGGTCGTTCCAACTCCTTGCCGGAATTATCTCTCTTGCGTGCCTTCGACTTCTGCGCGTCGATCAGGTAGTAGGAGTCGTTACCTAGGGCCCTGCTGATGACGAAGGGGCCTTCCCAAGGGGCTGAGAGCTTGTGCTGCCCGGCTGTTCGCTGGATCAGCCGGAGCACCAGATCACCCTCTTGGAGGGATCTTGGCTTGACCTTCCGGCTATGGTAACGACGTAATCCCTGCTGGTAGATGGCGGACCGGCTGAGGGCTAACAGCCGGCCTTCTTCCAGTAGGTCGACACCGTCTTCTCATGCTTCCTTGGCCTCCGCCTTCGTGTACATGGTAACCCGAGGTGAGTCAAACTCGATGTTAGTTGGGATGACAGCCTCGGCACCATATACAAGGCAGAAAGGGTTGAAGCCGGTTGACTTGTTCGGGGTAGTGCGCAGACTCCAGAGGATGGTCACCAGCTCGTCGAGCCAACAGCCGGCCGAACACTCCAGTGGTATGACCAGTCGGGGCTTGATGCCGGAGAGGATGAGGCCGTTTGCTCGCTCGACTTGGACGTTTGACTGCGGGTGGGCAACGGACGCTAAGTCCGGTCGGATGCCCTTTGATGGGCAGAAACGTGCCAATGCCCCCTTCGCAAGATTCTTGCCGTTGTTGGTGATGATGCTATGTGGTACACCATACCGGGTTGTAATATCTGTGATGAATGTCACGCCTGTCGGCCCATTCCGTTTCTTGATCGGCTTCGCTTCAATCCACTTGGTGAATTTGTCCACGGCGACGAGCAGATGTGTCATATGCCGCCACATGCCGTCTTGAATGGGACCACCATGTCCAGTCCCCAGACGGCAAAGGGCCAGGTGAGGGGGATGGTCTTGAGTGCAGAAGCCGGCAGGTGTTGCTTGGAGCCGAAGACTTGGCACCCTTTGTAGTGTTTGACTAACTCCTTGGCGTCTTCCAAAGCAGTCGGCCAAAAGAAACCGTGGCGGAAAGCTTTGGCGACGAGTGATCTTGAGGCCGCATGAGGGCCGCATTTGCCTTGCTGGATGTCTTCGAGAATTGCTATGCCCTTCTCTGGCTTGACACAGCGCTGGAAGACTCCAGTGACGCTGCGCCTAACGAGCTCTCGGTTCATTATTGTGTATGCTCCGGCTCGGCGTTTTACTTGTCTTGCCGAGATCTTGTCAGTTGGCAGCTCTCTGTTTACCAGGAAGTTGAGGATTGGCTGGGCCCATGATGGAGTTGTGACTTCTTATATTGCCAAAACGGCAACTACAACCAGGGCGGGTGGGCTGGGTGGTGATGAGTTGGAGTCGGCCACCGCCTGTTGTGTTGATGCAGTCGCCGGGCCGGCTGCAATAGTCCCCAGGCCGGGTTCGACTATGGCAGTCGCCGAGCCGGTTGTCAAAGTCCCCGAGCCGCCTGCTTGGTTCCCCAAGTCGGATCCAATTGCGTCGGGGTCGGTCGGCACGAAGATGGAACTAGATTCTGGAGCAGGCTTGACAGACGGCTTGAGGAGGTGTTGGAGAGAGACGCCGGTTGGTATAGCTTGTCGGGTGGAGCCTATTCGTGCTAGGGCATCTGCTTGCTCGTTGTCGGCCCGAGGCACGTGGATGAACTCGCACCCTTCGAAATATCAACTGATTTGCTGAACGAGGAAGCGGTAGCTTGCCATGTTTGCGTCCTTGGCATCCCGGTCACCAGATGATTGCTAGACTACCAAGTCCGAGTCGCCATAGCACAGGATCCGGCGGATGCCGAGTTCTTTGGCTAGCCGGAGCCCGTGTATGAGCGCCTCGTACTTGGCCACATTGTTGGAGGCGGAAAAATGAATTTGCAATGTGTATCTGAGTTCTTAGCTCTTGGGAGAGGTGAGGACGATGCCGGCTCCCAAGCCGGTGCGCATCTTGGATCCATCGAAGTGCATCCACCAATGAGTGGAGTCGGGGGCCGACGGAAGGTACTGGGTCTCGGCCCAGTCGACAAGGAAGTCGGCCAATGCCTGAGACTTGATGGCGGTGCGGGGCTGGTAGTAGATTGTGTAAGGAGCCAGCGCAATGGCCCATTTTGCCACCCGGCCGGATGCATCCCGGCTGCCTATGATCTCGGCCAGCAGGGCGGTGCATATGACCGTGATGGGGTGCTCTTGGAAGTAGGGGTTGAGTTTCTTGGAGGCGAAGTACACACCATAGCACATCTTCTGATAGTTCAGGTAGTTCTGCTTCGAGGTGGACAGTACTTTTCTCAAATAATACACCGGCCTCTGGACTAGCTGAGCTCGGCCTTCTTCTGGGCGCTGGACCACGATAACGGTGCTGACCACCCGGCTAGTGGCGGCAATGTAAAGGAGCATGGGCGCTTTCTCAGTCGGTGCCGCCAAGACGGGCGGCGTGGTCAGCATCTTCTTGAGCCCGTGGAAAGCTTGTTCTGCTTGGTCGTTCCACTCGAAGTGAGTGGACTTCTTCATGAGTCGGTAGAGGGAGAGAGCCTTCTCTCCGAGCCGACTGATGAAGCGGTTCAAGGATGCCAGGCATCCGGTGAATATTTGGACATCTCGTAGCTTGGTAGGAATCTTCATTCTCTCTATAGCCTTGATCTTCACTGGGTTGCATTCGATGCCGCGTTCGGAGACCAGGAAGCCTAGAAGTTGGCCGGTTGGTACACCGAACACGCATTTCTCGGGGTTGAGCTTGATCTGAAACCGGCACAAATTTTCAAATGTCTCCTTGAGGTCTTCCAGCAAGGTGTCGCGCTTCTCCATCTTTACCACGACATCGTCTACATAGATGTGGGCATTTCTACCAAGTTGCTTGAGGAGGCTTTTCTGCATGCAACGGTGAAAGGTGGCACCGGCATTTCTTAAGCCGAATGTCATAGTTAGGTAGCAGAAAGCTCCGAATGGTGTGATGAAGGCGGTCTTCAAGCGGTCAGCCGGATCCAACTTTATCTGGTGGTAGCCTGAGTAGGCATCCAAGAAGCTCAACAGCTCGCATCTGGTTGTGGAGTCTATCACTTGAACAATTCGAGGTAAGGCAAATGGATCTTTGGGGCAAGCTTTGTTGAGGTTGGTGTAATCTATACACATACGCCACTTGTTCTTCTTCTTCCAAACAAGGACCAGGTTGGCAAGCCACTCTGGAAAGAACAGCTCCATAATGAAGTCGGTTGCCAAAAGCCGGGCTATCTCTTCTCCTACAATCCTTCTCTTTTCCTCTGATAGTCGGCGGAGCGGTTGCTTGACTGGTTTTGCATCTGCTAGGACGTGTAATTTATGCTCGGCGAAATCCTTCGGAACACCCGGCATGTCCTTGGGGGAACATGTGAATATATCCTGATTCTCACGGAGGAAATCGATGAGCTCGCCTTCCTATTTGCTGTCCAAGTTTGCTCCAATAGCAGCAAACCTCTCCGGGTGCTCTGGGTCCAGAGGTATCTTTTTTATTTCTTTGGCCGGCTGGAAAGAACCTTGAGCATCAGACTCCTTGGGGTCAGGGGACAGAGACGGCTTCTTGCCGGCCATGGCCATGACTCAATCCAACATCCTTTTTTCTTCAGCGATCACGAGGGACTCGGCAAGCCGGCTGCTAGCTGTCGCACACTCAGAAGACTTCTTGTAGTCTCCGGCTATGGTGATGATGCCCTTGGAACTCGGCATCTTCATCTTGAGGTAGGCATAGTGGGGTATAGCCATGAACTTGGCCAGAGCAGGTCGGCCAAGCAATGCGTGGTAAGGGCTCTCCAGATCCACTACTTCAAACCATATTGCTTCTCGACGGAAATGATCCTTGCCCCCAAAGAGGACATCCATCTTGATCTTGCCGATTGGTGAGCAAGACATGCCTGGTACGATGCCATGGAACATAGTCTGACTTGGCATGAGCTTCTTCGGCTTGATGTTCGGCTTCTCCATGGTATCACGGTACGGTATGTTGATGCTACTTCCGCCATCTATCAACACGCGGGAGAAGCGAGCCGCTCATCTTTCTGTTGCGAGGGTGGCATCCAACACCAATGCGTAGGAGCCAGGAGACGGCATCACCTCTGGGTGATCGGCCTGGCTCCAGCTGATAGGCTTCTCCAACTAGTGCATGAACTCGGGGTTGTTGGAGGCGACCGCGTTGACTCTTTACTGCTGTCGGTGCCGGCTGTGCCGGTCTTCAATCTGGCTTGTAAAGACGATGTAGACGACATGTTCGTCAGGGAACTCATCTTGAATAGCCCCGACCGCTGGCCGAGCGGCCGGCTGCTGAGGGGCTGGAGGCGGCTGGCCAGCAGGCGGAGGCGGCACCAGCCCTTCGCCCATGGAGATTCGTGTGAGCCAATGGCATTTCCGAGTTGTGTGGTTCGATGGCTTCGCGCCGCTGTGGAACTTCAGGGGGCATCAAGGGTTTGCTCGTAGGAGAAAGCCGGCTGCCAAGCCGGCCTGCCGCCCTTCTGCTTCTTGGGCGCGGGCCTCCCTTCAGGTTGTTCGTCTTTGACCGTGGCCACCTGCCGACTGGTGGAAGGCGGCATTGGGGCCTTGCGCTTGTGGTCGCTTTTGTTCGGGCGTCGGCTGGATTCTTCAGCTGGCGTCTTGGGAGCCGGAGCTAGTACCTTTCTGGAGGCGTCTACTCGGAGCTCAGTCTTTGATAACCGACAAGTATAGGGGACCGCAACAGTTTTCGAGGGTAGAGTATTCAACCCAAATTTATCGATTCGACACAAGGGGAGCCAAAGAATATTCTCAAGTATTAGCAGCTGAGTTGCCAATTCTACCACACCTGGAAACTTAGTATCTGTAGCAAAGTGTTTAGTAGCAAAGTAATATGATAGTAATGGTAATGGTAACAAAAGTAAAGACAACAAAAGTAATGTTTTTGGTATTTTGTAGTGATTGTAACAGTAACAATAGAAAAGTAAATAACCGAGAACCAGTATATGGAAAACTCGTAGGCACCGGATCAATGATGGATAATTATGCCGGATGTGGTTCATCATGTAACAGTCATAACATAGGGTGACACAGAACTAGCTCCAGTTCATCAATGTAATGTAGGCATGTATTCCAAATATAGTCATACGTGCTTATGGAAAAGAACTTGCATGACATCTTTTGTCCTACCCTCCTGTGGCAGCGGGGTCCTATTGGAAACTAAGGGATATTAAGGCCTCCTTTTAATAGTGAACCGGAACAAAGCATTAACACATAGTGAATACATGAACTCCTCAAACTAAGGTCATCACCGCGAGTGGTTCCGATTATTTTCACTTCGGGGTTGCCAGATCATAACTCATAGTAGGTGACTATAGACTTGCAAGATAGGATCAAGAACTCACATATATTCATGAAAACATAATAGGTTCAGATCTGAAATCATGGCACTCGGGCCCTAGTGACAAGCATTAAGCATAGCAAAGTCATAACAACATCAATCTCAGAACATAGTGGATACTAGGGATCAAACCCTAACAAAACTAACTCGATTACATGATGAATCTCATCCAACCCATCACCGTCCAGCAAGCCTACGATGGAATTACCCAGACACGGCGGTGAGCATCATGAAATTGGTGATGGAGGATGGTCGATGATGACAACAGCGACGAATTCCCCTCTCAGGAGCCCCAAACGGACTCCAGATCAGCCCTCCCGAGACAGATTAGGGCTTGGCGGCGGCTCCGTATCGTAAAACGCAATGATTTATTCTCTTTGATTTTTTTCTCCCCAAAGGCCAATATATGGAGTTGGAGTTGGCGTCGGAGGGCCACCAGGGGGCCCACGAGGAAGGGGGGCGCGCCCAGGGGGGCGCCCCCCACCCTCGTGGACAGGGTGTGGGCCCCCTGGTCTTCATCTTTTGCGAGGATTTTTTATTAATTATCCTAAGATATTCCGTAGAGTTTCAGGTTGTTCCGAGAACTTTTATTTTCTGCACATAAAACAACACCATGGCAATTCTGCTGAAAACAGCGTCAGTCCGGGTTAGTTCCATTCAAATCATACAAGTTAGAGTCCAAAACAAGGGCAAAAGTGTTTGGGAAAGTAGATACGACGGAGACGTATCAACTCCCCCAAGCTTAAACCCTTGCTTGTCCTCAAGCAATTTAGTTGACAAACTGAAAGAGAAAAAGAAAAACTTTTACAAACTCTGTTTGCTCTTGTTGTTGTAAGCATGAAAAGCCAACACTCAAGTTTCAGCAAATATTACGGACTAACCATACTAACAATAACACAAAGGTCTCACAATTACTCATATCAAATAGCATAATCAGCTAGCGAGCTATAATAACAAAACTCAGATGACAACACTTTCTTCAAATAATCATAAAATGATATACGAAATGGTATCTCGCTAGCCCTTTCTGAGACCGCAAAACATAAATGCAGAGCACCTTCAAAGATCAAGGACTGACTAAACATTGTAATTCATGGTGAAAGAGATCCAGTCAAGTCATACCCGATATAACCCAATAATAATGAATGCAAACGGCAGTGTGCTCTCCAGCGGGTGCTTTTTAATAAGAAGGGTGATGACTCAACATAAAAGTAAATAGATAGGCCCTTCACAGAGGGAAGCAGGGATTTGTAGAGGTGCCAGAGCTCAGTTTTTAAAATAGAGATTGAATAATATTTTGAGCGGCATACTTTTGCTGTCAACGCAACAACTATGAGATGACGATATCTTCCATGCTAAACAAATTATAGGAGGTTCCCAAATAGAATGGTAAGGTTTATACTCCCCTTCCTCCACAAGCATCAATCCATGGCTTGATCGAAACAACGAGTGCCTCCAACATTCAACGGGTCCCAAGGGGAGTTTTGTTTGCAGTTATTTTGATTTAGTTTGCATAAAGCCCGGGACTGGGCATCCCGGTGACCAGCCATTTTCTCGTGAATGAGGAGCAGAGTCCACTCCTCTTGAGAATAACCGCCTAACATGGAAGATAAGAACAACCCTAGTTGGAACATGAGTTGCTCGAGTATACAAAACAGAATTTCATTTGAAGGTTTGGAGTTTGGCACATACAAATTTACTTGGAACGGCAGGTAAATACCGCATATAGGAAGGTATAGTGGACTCATATGGAACAACTTTGGGGTTTAAGGAGTTTGGATGCACAAGCAGTATTCCTGCTTAGTACACGTGAAGGCTAGCAATTGACTGGGAAGCGACCAACTGGGAGAGCGACAACAGTCATAAACATGCATCAAAATTAATTTACACCGAATACAAGCATGAGTAGGATATAATCCACCATGAAAATAAATATCATGAAGGCTATGTTGATTTGATTCAACTACATGCGTGAACATGTGCCAAGTCTAGTCACTCAATTCATTTAAAGGAAGATACCATCCCATCATACCGCATCATGATCATTCTAATAGCATGTTGGCACGCAAGGTAAACCATTATAACTCATAGCTAATCAAGCATGGCACAAGCAACTATAATCTCTAAATGTCATTGAAAATATGCTTACTCCATAATAGCTAACTCAGGAATGATGAATCATCATATTTAAAAAAACAAGAGAGGTCGAGTTCATACCAGCTTTTCTCATCCCAATAAATCCATCATATATCATCATTATTGCCTTTCACTTGCATGACCGAACGAAGTGTATAATAATAAGAGTGCACGTGTATTGGACTAAGCTGGAATCTACAAGCATTCAACTCAAGAGAGATGACAAGTAATATGGGCTCTAAGTTAAATAGACAATCATGCATATAAGAGCCACTAAGCATTTTCAACATGGTCTTCTCGACCCCCAAAGAAAGGAAAAGAAAACTATTTACACGGGAAAGCTCCCAACAAGCAAAAGAAGAACGGAAAATATTTTTGGGTTTTCCTTTTTAATTACTACAGCAAAGAAATAAACTACTACTAATTTTTTTGGTTTTCTTAAAGTTTATTAAACACACAAGAAGAAAGCGGGAAAAGAAAATAAACTAGCATGGATATTACAGTGAAAGAGTATGAACACCGACATCTAGCAATGAGTGTGTGTGAACATGTATGTAATGTCGGTAGGAAATACGTACTCCCCCACGCTTATTCTTTTGGCCTAAGTTGGTCTATTGCCAGGGATTTCTGGCGGATACCCGTAGGTGAAGCTGGGGTCATACTGTGACGAAAAAGGCTCCGGCTGCCACTGGCTGGCAGCCTCCTCTGGATCCCAAGAGTAAACAGATAGTCGTGGAGGCTCATCTTGTGGCTCCGGTTCCGAGGCGGGTGCAGGATTTCGATAAGCTTGAATGGCCGCCCACGGAACGATGTGAGGACCTGCAGACAAGTTAAACAAAGAGGGGGCAGGCAAACTAATAGTCTTAGGGTGATGTTTATCAAAGTACAATTTATATTTGAGCTCCCCTTCGCGGCATTTAACAAGAAAATCATGTGCTATCATACTCCTATAATCTAAATAAGCACAAGGCAGTGATGTTTCCTCTTTCTCCTCATGCCTAATAGGTATTTCAAAATGTTCAGCTAGGCGTGAGGCATAAATGCCTCCAAAGATGGGGCCTTTAGTACGGTTCAGACTTAACCACCTAGCAACAATTCCACCCATACTAACAGAGTTATTTCGATATAAACCATGGAACAAAATGATAACATGAGGGATACTTCCACAGTTTCTGTGACCTATCAGGCGTCGACTGGCAAATAAGGCAAAGTAGCGTAAAACAGGAAAATGTATGCTAGTGATTCTTGCATCAGAAACCTTCCTGGTTTCTCCCACCGTGATAGTGTTAATAAAAGCTTCTATTTCGTTACGGTGTGGTTCATCCAAGGTGCCCTCAAAAGGTATTTTGCAAACCTCGCAAAATTCAGCTAATGGCATCCTCTTAACAACGTCATATAAATGAAATTCTACCGATGGAGGTGAACTCTTAGGGAAAAAGTAGAAATTTTGCACAAAAGTATTTGTGAGTAAGAGATGCTGATGACGTTGGTCGTGGAGGAAGTTGGTGAGGCCAACATTCTCAATAAATAAATAGAAATCTTCATAAATCCCGGCTCCCCTCAAGAAGTCATCGGAAGGCCATTCACAAGGCCGGACCTCCGCGGTGCAAGGTACATTAAATTTGGGCTTCTGTTCTTCTTCCTTTTGTTTTTCCTTCGAGCTTCGGCTCGATGAGCCCCTCAAAAATCTATTCATTATTTCTGAAACAATCTGAAATTTTTAGTAGCTTCAAATAAAAGTGAACCAACTTCAATAAAATTGATAGCAACAACTCCTACAAGTGCCTAGAGCCTATATAAAGAATTGGAACTACTTGGAACCATACAAATTTGACATGCAAGCTCAAGAACATGGTCACCTATGCAGCACAAATTTGCAAAGAATAACGCACTAGAACAAAAACTAATTGGACCAATGGAGAAGTCACATACCAAGGAACAATCTCCCCAAGTAGTTTTGCGAGAGGTGCTTTGAGCAAGGAGATCGAAAATCACAGCAACGGGGGCTGGAACTCGTGCTTGAGTTGGTTTTTTGTGTTTGTGTGAGACAGAGGAAGAAGATGGGTGCAAGAATAAGTGGAGGAGGGACACCATGGGCCCACAAGGCAGGGGGTGTGCCCAGGGGGGTAGGGCGCGCCCTCCACCCTCGTGACCAGGTGGCAGCTCCCCCCACGGTGATTTGTGCACAGTAAATTCTTAAATATTCCCGAAAAAAATCATATTAAATTGGCTTGGCATTCTGAGGAATTTTATTTTCGGGATATTTTTATATTGCACGGATAAGTCGGGAGACAGACAGGAAAATACTATTTTACTTTATTTCTACCAAATAACAGAAAATATAAAGAGGGTACAGAAGGTTGTGCTTCTAGTTTCATCCATCTCATGTTCATCAATAAGAATCCACTAACAAGGTTGATCAAGTCTTGTTAATGAGCTCATTCCGATTAACACGGAACCGGAGAAATTTCGAATAGCACTAAGTTACCTCAACGGGGATATGAAAATCCCCAAAAATAAGTATATCGTACTTTTTCTTGATAGTAGGGAGAGGAAATTCAAAACCTCCGAATATAACCGATGGGATTTTTCCAATAGAGTTGATACTGTGAACCTGAGGATGTTTCCTCGGAAAGTGTACCATGTGCTCATTGCCATTAACATGAAAAGTGACATTGCTATTGTTCCATTCAATAACAGCCCCTGCAGTATTAAGGAAAGGTCTTCCAAGAATAATAGACATACTATTGTCAGGACCCCGATCCTAAGTCACACCGATCTAGCATGTAACACATCATATCACTTTGCAGCCTCACGCACGGTATTCCCACGGGTGCCACCTTACCTGGCCCGGGACCGTTTGCACCTTTTGGCTCACGTATATGATAGTGCCGCTAGCATCCATATGACAAAGAACCCGGGCTGACATGGCTAGTCGTGAACCCAAAGTGGCGCTAACTTACAGGGACAGGCATACATGACCCAACAACGAACATGTCGGTCATCAGCGAGTGAATCCAGGCTGTAGCACTGGGCTACCAGGACTCCGGTGAACTGGGCTGTAGCGGGCTAACAGGACTCCGGTATTCATCGCGTGACATTTCCCCGAGGGGACAGACACAGGAACGAAGAAGGACACGTGCCGGCCAGCCTAAGTGTTCCGGAGCAGTAGCAAGCTACCATGCTCAATGGAAACACAAGGAGACATTTCCCGGTAAGAGAGGCTACTAAGGATAAACAACTAGATAGTCAGATCCCACACATACCAAGCATTTCAATAACATACACACAATATGCTCGAAATGTGCAAATACAACATGGCATCACCACATGACTCTATGCCTCAAGCATTTTATTCAATAGGCTCCGAGGAGCGAGATATTACAATCATGGGTCTCATGACCCAACATTCAGAGCAGACAAGTCAAGCACAAGTGGAAGCTTAACATATCTGAGTACAAACATCTACAAAAGAAAAAGGCTGAGAAGCCTGACTGTCTATCAGATCCTGCCGAGGGCACAAGATCGTAGTTGAGGTAACAAGCTAAACGTCGAAGTCCACGCGGTACTACTAGCGAGACTGAAGTCTCTCTGCAAAAACATAAATTAAGCAACGTGAGTACAAATGTACCCAGCAAGACATACATCAGATCTAACTACATATGCATCATTATCAACAAGGGGATGGTGGGGTTTAACTGCAGCAAGCCAGCTTTGACTCGGTGGCTATCCTGAACTACGACTGCAAGTAACTCTTTTGAGGTTGTCACACCCTAGCTAGTTCATGCATTAGAGTGTTGCATCATGTCTATCCTTTCATCAGAAACTTGAAATGGGGATGTCAGAACCCCCAGCCCCCTCTGAAAACAACTAGGGTTTACTAAAAATAATTTCAATGAACCTGAAATGCCCTTCTAAAATGTCCATCATTTTTGTCCTGGTTCAGAACCTCTGCCAAAAGTGATGCACAGTTTTCTAGGTCATCCTAAGGTCTTTGAGTTAATTCATAATTATTTGAATTTGGGCATTTTAAATTTATAAAATATTTCAAATGCTCAAATATCTCCAAACTAAAATGTTTCATGTTGGAAATAATCCAACTATGGACCAGAAGCAGTTTGGTGATTTTAGGAGTTGCCTAAGTATTTTTAATAATTCAACAAACTTACAGAATAAATAAAAAACAAAAAAAAACAGAAAGGAAACTTACCTGGCGCCTGCAACCCGGCCCACCTGCCGGCCCAGCCCAGCGCCGCGCCAGCGAGCTGCTTGCCGGCCAGGCAGGCAGGCAGGTGCCCGACGGCGGCCGCAGCGTGCGCCACGCAGCTGGCTGTCGCCCTGCTTCACCTCCTCGCCTCATTGCTGGCTTGGGTGAACTCCACGTCGAGCCGTGAACCCCCAGGACACCTCCATTCTCCCCCAACTCCTCTCCCTCGCTCTACCACGCCATGGCCGACAACATCGCCGCCACCCCCTTGCCGTAGCCATGCTCTCCGTCAACCCCACACCGCACCACCGTGTCCTGGAGCTCCGCCACCCTCCTCTCCTTCGAGCAAGCCGAGCCCCGAGCGCTCGCATGCCCTGAAGCCACCGCACGGACCTCGACCGAACCGCCGTCGCCGGAGATCCCCTTCAACGCCGTCGCCGCATCAGCTCGTCCCCGACCCCGCCGGTGGCCTCTACGGGTGCTCTGTGAGCCTAGCTACCTCTCCTACTCTTCCTCTCTCGCCCCCGAGCCGTGTAGCCACCGCACGAAGATCACCCGCACGCACTGCCACGGATCTCGTCGCCGACGTGCTCCCGGCCATCCTCCGGCCACCTCTCGGTGTCCAACGCACTCACCACGTTGTGTTGAGTCCAACCGTGCACTCCCCGCACCTCACCGCACACCCTAGCCTCGAGTTCGTCCCCAACCGAACTCCGGTGGCCGCCTAGGTCGTCGCCGGCGCCAACTCCGGCCACCCCGACCCCAACAGACTCCACCAAGAGTCGCGGCTCGTCCTCAGCTCCACATAGATGCCCTTCGCGCCCCATTTGGTGGCCGGAACGGCCAAAACCACTTCCGCCGCCACGTCGGGCTCGCCGGCGGCTAAACGCCGGTGCAGCCGTTTTGACTTTGACCGCGGGTGGGCCCCGGTTGACTCTGTTGAGTCAATGACAGGTGGGGCCCCCTTCTGCTAATTATCCAGATTAGTTTAAACTAAATTAAATTAGTTAATTAGCCACTGACACCCTGGACCCACGCATCAGGTTTGACCTGGACCGGGTCTGTTGACTTGCTGAGGTCAGCATGACCTCATGCTGACGCAGTAAACCTTTTTTTGGAATTAAAACAAATCTAAAATGATTTATAAATTCCAGAAAATAACCCAAACTTTAAAAATTCATATAAATTCAACCGTAGCTCCAAATCAAACAAATTATATATGAAAAATGATCAGAAAAATCCAATCTATCCATCTGTACTAGTTTCATGCATGTTTAAACAAGCTAACTTGAGGTTTAGTGCAGAACAAGATAAAACACTTTAAAGGGCCATTTATGAGTTTGAAATTTGAATCTTTGGTTCAAATTGATTCAAACCCATCTGGTTCTAGTTGCATTAGCCCAACACACTCATGTTGCCATGTTTCATGAATGAATCATATTGTCGCACATTGTTTGGTGATAGTTGTGTATCGGTGTTCTTTGCGGCAGGTTCTGCCTCTGAGGAGTACCGTGATTACCCTAGCGAAGAACCGTATCCGTGCATCGATCCATCGGGCAAGCAACCAACCATTTGATCATATCAATACAATCCCATGTTCTCGCTCTTGCTCTCTTTTACTGCATTAAGACAACGCGTTTCAAACTACTGTGTGCTACGGTAGTTGAACCCATTTCCTCTGCATGACCTGTCATTGCCACAGTAATTAGATGAAACCCACTAGCATGTGTAGGAATTGATTGAGCCATATGTATGTGTTGTTCCTACCTTGCTATGCCTGCTATGCTTAGAGTCGTGTCAGGTCTGGTTCATCTGGGTGATGGGCTAGAATGAAATGATCATGTCGGTAATGAGAGTGATGTGGTGAACACGATTGGTAAAGGTATCAATGAGAGGCCATGTAGGAGTACATGGTGGGTTGTTTCATTGAAGCCGACCTTAAGCATTGAGATCTGTATATGTGATTTAAGATACAGCTACTACCATGCATTGGGCCCTGAAATATGACCACGCTCGACTTCTTATTCACCCTAGTCCTCTGTCCAGGAGTTGCAAGTAGTTTCTGGTGTTTGTAGCCTACTGGAGGCCGGGCACAGCGCTGACTGTAGGGGTGGCTGTGATGCGGTAGGTACGTGGCCGGGAATATCGGGCACCCGTTAGGTGTCACGGAACCCTGTACACATCGTTCGGGGCCGTATGGGAAACCTCGGCCGGACTCCCTGCGGATGGAACCTGGATAGGCGATAAACCTGGACTAGAGACTTAGGTGTTTAGGTAGGTCTTGGTCTACACCCACGTCGGCTTTTGCTTGAAGTCTGCCGAGCACATGTCGTGTGCAAACGCTAAGTGGTGGAAACATGTATGAAGAAGTACACCCCTGCAGGGTTAACATGATCTATTCGAATAGCCGCGTCCGCGGTAAAGGACTACTTGGTTGCTTATACAGTTCATAGACAAGTAAACTAGATACTACTAAAAGCCTCAAGATAAGCGTGAGTGGCGAGGATGGACCTCCGTAGGAAGACGGAGGTGGATTCTCGGTAGTGTATTGAAGTGGTGAGTAGTGGACTCGTGTGCGCAAAACCATTTCAAGTTGGAGTCTCGTAGGATAGTTTAGCCAAGAGTCAAAGCTGGCTTGCTGCAATAACTCCACCAACCCTTCTTGATAATGTGCATGTATGTAGGATCTGATGTAAGTCTTGCTGAGTACCTTTGTACTCATGTTGCTATAATTTACATTTTTACAGAAGAAGCTGCAATCCCTTCTGATGGGTTCTTCGTAGACATTGACATTGACGAGTAGACTAAGGCCCAGGTGGTAATCCTGAGCTTGTGAAGGTCCATGTAGTATAGCTAGGCTTTCCAAGCCTCTTTTATTTTACCAGTTGTCTGTACTCAGATAAGTTACTTCCGCTGCTGGTTTGTATGACTGTATGATTTGAATGTGGGTCGTGTGACCCATACTTGTATGTATGTTATGTATGGCTCTCTGAGCCTTTAAATAAAGTACTTGTGTCGTAGAGTCATGTTGTGATGCCTTGTTGTATTTGCACATATCGAGCATATTGTGTGTATGATTGAAATGCTTGGTATGTGTGGGATCTGACTATCTAGTTGTTTATCTTTAGTAGCCTCTCTTACCGGGAAATGTCTCCTAGTGTTTTCATTGAGCCATGGTAGCTTGCTACTGCTCCGGAACACTTAGGCTGGCCGGCATGTGTCCTTCTTCGTTCCTGTGTCTGTCCCTTCGGGGAAATGTCACGCATTGAGTACCGGAGCCCTGTTAGCCCGCTACAGCCCGGTTTACCGGAGTCCTCCTAGCCCAGTGCTACAGCCCGGACCCACTTGCTGATGACCGACACGTTCGATGCTGGGTCATGGATGCCTGTCCTTGTAAGTCTGTGCCACTTTGGGTTTACGACTAGTCATGTCAGCCCGGGCTCCTTATCATATGGATGCTAGCGACATCATCATATACATGAGCCAAAAGGCGCAAACGGTCCCAGGCAAAGGTAAGGCGACACCCGTGGGAATACCGTGCGTGAGGCCGCAAAGTGATATGAGGTGTTACAGGCTAGATCGATGTGACATTGAGTCGGGGTCCTGACAGCGTTGGCATCAGAGCCGGACTGCCTGTAGGTTCTCCAAGCCAAACTGGTCAATGTTGAGTCTAGAAATGCTTTAGTTATATGTAGGGGAATTGATTGTGGGATGGTACGTAAGGCTCTTTTTACTTCTTTACCTCATGGCATTCTGATCTGAGTCAGTCCATTCTTCTACTGGGGATTAAGGATTAGGATCTTCTCTCTCTATCAGGTTCACGTGTTACTAATTAGTAGTACCTTATAGGTTTGATGACTACAAGCCTAGTTCAGTTCTACTACCTTGTTATGCTGATAAGTTGAACCCAGAACCTTGATATGATATTGTTGAGTGTCTATGCAATTTTTTTTGATAAATTCCTCAAACCCTTCTTGAGCATTTACAGCCGTTATGCTGTCGAAATTTTTCTAGAAATTCTAATGCCTTTGCATTATGATTGTGCTTTCAGATGGCCACTGCGACCAAAATCAAGTGGTTCGCCTGACCCGATGTATTGGTGTGACCGGTCATACGGCCATGTTAGTCCGAGTGATGATCGAGACGGGTTACCGTTGGTATCCCGAATACATGGTCGAAGAGAGTTTCGAGATTTTAACCAAAGCCAGTATCTTTGCACCGTCCGGATATTTCCCTCTTATCCTGGTTCTACCGAGGCTCTTCACTGTTCCTATGGGCTCGGTGTTACTATTGAGATGGCTGTGCAAGATGCGGCTTATTCTATGATGACCATCATGCGAGTCAGGTCTGGCCTGCTTCGCATCACTGACTTCCGGTATATGCCGGCTTCACTTCCTGGAGCGCACGGATATCTCCGGGCTATCTATGCTGACCCCAGTCAGGAGGACTCACTAACTCGCACCACTGCTGAGTTGCTCGAGGATAAGGACCGAGAGAATCGGGCCTTGAGAATGGAGCTTTTCAACACCCGCGCTGATCATTGGGCCACCTTGACTCGGTTTGCACCGGCTGTGCAAGCTGGATGCATGGATATGAGAGACCTGTATCCTGTTAGGTCTGCTCTGCCGGACATGATGGATTGGCGTGATGTGGGAGGCATCACCCCACCTCGTGGTCCTCGCAGGCCACCGTTTGTTGGTCCAAGACCTCACACTAGCCCTTTTGGTCCACAGGCTCCTCAGGACCGTTTGTTTTCGGATGCTCACGTTGAACTTCCAGGCTATGGAGGTGACTTCTATGAGAACTACTATGGAGATGACTGAGATAGTAGTAGTTCCACTAGGTATTGTAATAGTTGTATTTCCATCATCCTACGTGACTTGTGGAATATGACTTAGCATGTACTAATTCCGGGGGTGTAAAAAAATAATATATAGGAGCTTGGGATGCCTCTGATGAGATGTAATCCTCCTCTCACCGTAGTAGTACTTGTTGGTCTTGTACTAAACCTCGTATGGTGTGTATGACGATGGAATAAAAGAAGTAGTTTCTGTATCTACCATGTCATACGGATGATCATCTTGCATTCCGAGTTGTCCATTACATTCTACATTCCATGTCGGAATCTTGTCATGTTGGAGTAAACCATTGTCTTGTATTTCCTAGGATGGTCAACACCCGCAACAACCCTGCTCCCCCAGAGCAGGCCGAAGGCAGCAGAGTTGGGGAAACAAATCTGCCTCACCCTCCCTCTCTGGCAGAAGTTATGCTAGAGGCTGAGAGAAACAAGCGGGAGACCAACCGTTTGTTGGAGCGTATTGAACAGAACACAGCACACCATCAGAGGACTAACTTGGTGTCACTTAGTGATTTCATCAAGTTACATCCACCCACGTTCCACCACTCCGTCGAGCCTCTCGACGCTGATGACTGGCTTCGCAGTATTTCTCACAAACTGCGTTCTGCGCTAGTAGCTGAGGCTGACAAGGTCACCTTTGCTGCATATCATCTTGAAGGCCCCGCCAGTCTCTGGTGGGAGAATTACGAAGCTATGCGCCCAGCGGGCCATGTCACTACTTGGGCTGAATTCAGCATGGCTTTCCGTGAACACCACATTCCGGAGGGTCTCATGGACCGTAAACGTGAGGAATTTTGCAGTTTCACTCAAGGTCGACTCTCTGTGGATGCTTACAGCAGGGAGTTTGGTAACCTCGCACGATATGCAACTGAGGAAGTTTCTACTGATACCAAGAAGCAATCAAGGTTCCGTAAGGGACTTAGTCCTGAGCTTTGCCGCGACCTCCGTCTGCATGAGTGCACATCTTTTCAGAAGCTTGTTAACAAAGCCATCAGTGCTGAGACTGGTCAGACTGATTATGAAGCAACACGCAAGCATGGCCGTGACTTGGGTTCCTCATCCGGTGCTGGTCCTCAGAAGCGTCGTGTGTGGGTGCCTAATACTGCCCTGCCACCCAAGTTCACACCGAGGCCATCCTTCCAGGCGCCTCGCCCAGCTCAGCCATATGCACCAGCCAAGCCCTATGGTGGTCCAACCAATAATGCTCCCCCACGCACCAGCTCCGTGACTTGTTTCAAGTGTGGGGAATCAAGCCACTATATGCGCGAGTGTCCCCAAACCAACCCCAACCAGACAACAAAAACTGTTGGCCGCAGCAAGCCGACAGGGAAAGTGTTCCACGCCAAGCCGGCCACCACTGCCCGTGGCCATGTTAATTGTGTTTCTGCGGAAGAGGCTCAAGAAGATCCCAACGTCGTTCTCGATACGCTCCTTGTTAATTGCCACTCGGCATCTGTTCTTTTCGATATAGGAGCATCTCATTCTTTCATATCCAAAAATTATCCTCGTTTGCATAACAGCGCATTCTGTGACATGCCATCCACTATGGAAATTTCTACTCCTGGTTCTAGATGGCAAACCTCTAGAGTAAGCCATGGAAATGAAATTCAAGTCGACAGACTTGTTTTTCTCGCATCTTTGATAGCTCTCAAATCTTCGGATATTAATATCATCTTGGGTATGGATTGGATGTCAGCCCGTCATGCCATGATTGATTGCTTCTCTAGGACTGTTCAACTCACCCATCCTTCGGGAAAGATAGTCAATGTCTTGACCCGAGTAGCCAAGCGACAGCTATATTCTCTTAACGCCAGCCCGTTGCCACACCTCGAAGACGTTCCGGTAGTCCGTGACTTTCCGGATGTCTTTCCAGAGGAATTTCCAGGTGTTCCACCTGACAGAGATGTCGAGTTCGTAATAGATCTCATTCCAGGAACTGTCCCGATTTCCCGAAGACCCTACAAGATGGCACCTTTTGAACTAGCTGAGCTTAAGAAACAACTCGATGAGTCCTTGAAAAAGGGTTTCATCCGACCTAGTTCATCTCCTTGGGCTTGCCCCGTTCTCTTCGTCAAGAAGAAGGATGGTACGGACCGGATGGTTGTAGATTATCGACCTGTCAACTTGGTCACAATTAAGAACAAGTATCCGCTCCCCAGGATCAACGACCTGTATGATCAGCTCGCTGGATCCTCAGTCTTCTCTAAAATGGATTTGAGGTTGGGCTACGATCAAATCAAAATCATAAACGGGGACATTCCAAAAACAGCCTTTGTTACTCGTTATGGCCAATACGAGTACACCGTCATGTCCTTCGGTTTAACCAACGCTCCAGCCACCTTCTCTCGGTTGATGAACTCAATCTTCATGGAGTATTTGGATAAATTCGTCGTGGTTTACCTCGATGATATACTCATCTACTCCAAGAACGAGGAAGAACATGCCGAACACCTAAGGCTAGTGTTGAAGAAACTTCGAGAGCATCGCCTTTATGCCAAATTTTCTAAATGTGAATTCTGGTTGTCAGAAGTGACCTATTTTGGACATGTAATTTCTGGTAGAGGCATTGCTGTTAACCCTGAGCGAGTTCAAGCCATTCTTAATTGGACTCCATCTGAATCGGTCAAGCAAGTTCGGAGTTTCCTTGGCCTAGCGAACTATTGCCGTCGCTTTGTCGAGAATTTCTCCAAAGTTGCCAAACCTCTAACTGAACTCCTCAAAAAAGATAAAAAGATCGAGTGGACTCCACAATGTGAGCACAGTTTTCAGGAACTGAAAAGACGACTGACATCTGCTCCCGTATTGGTACCACCAGATTTCTCTAAGGACTTTGTTATCTACTGCGACGCCTCGCGACAAGGACTAGGTTGTATTCTCATGCAAGATCGACACGTAATTGCTTATGCTTCACGGCAATTACACCCACATGAGGAAAACTACCCCACTCACGATCTAGAGCTTGCAGCCGTAGTCCATGCACTCAAAACATGGCGACATTACCTTCTCGGCAATCGTTGCAAAATCTACACTGATCACCAAAGACTGAAGTACATATTCACCCAACCGGATTTAAATCTCAGGCAAAGACGTTGGGTTGAGTTGATCACAGATTTCGACTTAGGAATAACTTACACCCCAGGGAAAGCCAACGTCATGGCTGATGCGCTAAGTCGTAAATCTTATTGTAACAACCTTATGTTACAACAAAGTCAACCGCTTCTCCATGAGGAATTTCGGAAGCTTAACCTTCACATTGTTCCTCAAGGTTTTCTTTCCACCTTGGTGGCGAAACCTACTCTTACGGATCAAATCATCACTGCCCAAAAGCGAGATAAGGGAATATCTAAGATCAAGGAGAACATTGCTAGCGGAGGTGCTAGATGTTTCTCAACAAATGATCATGGTGTTGTGTACTTTGAGAACCGTTTAGTGGTTCCCAAGAACCAGCATCTACGGCAGTTGATCCTTAAGGAGGCTCATGAATCCCCTCTCACCATTCATCCCGGTAGTACCAAGATGTATCAGGACCTACGCCAGAGGTTCTGGTGGACTAGGATGAAGAGAGAAATTGCTCAGTATATTGCTAATTGCGACGTCTGCCGTCGTGTAAAAGCAGAGGATCAACGGCCTGCTGGCACCCATCAACCCCTAGCTATTCCTGAATGGAAATGGGATAAAATTGGTATGGACTTCATTACCGGTTTTCCCAGGACCAAGAGAGGGAATAATGCTATCTTCGTCGTTATCGATCGTGTTTCCAAACTATCCCATTTCCTACCTGTTCGCGAGAGTATAACCGCTAGTCAATTGGCAGACTTATACATCTCCTGAATAGTGTCTCTCCATGGTGTTCCTTTGGAAATTAACTCGGATCGAGGAAGTCTTTTCACCTCTCGATTTTGGGAAAGTTTCCAAAATGCTATGGGAACCCGCCTTTCTTTTAGTACCGCTTTCCACCCTCAATCAAGTGGTCAAGTGGAACGCGTCAACCAGATTCTAGAAGACATGCTTCGAGCTTCTGTTATCTCATTCGGAATGGAGTGGGAGAAATGCCTTCCATTTGCCGAATTTGCTTATAACAACAGCTATCAATCCAGCTTGGGCAAAGCCCCTTTTGAAGTTCTCTATGGACGAAGGTGTCGAACGCCTCTTAACTGGTCAGAAACTGGGGAAAGACAATTCTTTGGCCCGGATATGATTCAGGAAGCAGAAGAGCAAGTTCGCATCGTTCGTGAAAAATTGAAAACAGCCCAATCTCGTCAAAAGAGTCAATATGACCGAAAACATAAGGCTATGTCTTTTGAGGTTGACGAGAAGGCTTACCTTCGGGTTACTCCTCTGAAGGGAACCCATCGCTTCAGTATCAAGGGCAAATTGGCTCCTCGTTACATTGGACCTTTTCGCATTCTCGCAAAACGAGGAGAACTTGCCTACCAATTGGAACTACCTCCGAATCTCTCCAGAGTCCACGACGTCTTCCACGTTTCTCAACTCAGGTGTTGCTTCTCGGATCCTATCCGTGAAGTAGACCACGAAACGCTTGATCTCCAAGATAATCTCACATAACGAGAGTACCCCGTTCGTATCCTCGATCAAGCTGAGCGTACCACTCGGCGTCATAATATCAAGTTTCTCAAGGTTCAATGGTTGCACCATTCTGAGAATGAAGCAACTTGGGAAAGGGAGGATCGTCTTCGACTCGAGTATCCCGCCTTCTTTCCGGAGGAACCCAAATCTCGGGACGAGATTCTTTTGAGTGGGGGTGAGTTGTCACACCCTAGCTAGTTCATGCATTAGAGTGTTGCATCATGTCTATCCTTTCATCAGAAACTTGAAATGGGGATGTCAGAACCCCCAGCCCCCTCTGAAAACAACTAGGGTTTACTAAAAATAATTTCAATGAACCTGAAATTCCCTTCTAAAATGTCCATCATTTTTGTCCTGGTTCAGAACCTCTGCCAAAAGTGATGCACAGTTTTCTAGGTCATCCTAAGGTCTTTGAGTTAATTCATAATTATTTGAATTTGGGCATTTTAAATTTATAAAATATTTCAAATGCTCAAATATCTCCAAACTAAAATGTTTCATGTTGGAAATAATCCAACTATGGACCAGAAGCAGTTTGGTGATTTTAGGAGTTGCCTAAGTATTTTTAATAATTCAACAAACTTACAGAATAAATAAAAAACAAAAAAAACAGAAAGAAAACTTACCTGGCGCCTGCAACCCAGCCCACCTGCCGGCCCAGCCCAGTGCTGTGCCAGCGAGCTGCTTGCTGGCCAGGCAGGCAGGCAGGTGCCCGACGGCGGCCGCAGCGTGCGCCACGCAGCTGGCCGTCGCCCTGCTTCACCTCCTCGCCTCGTTGCTGGCTTGGATGAACTCCACGTCGAGCTGTGAACCCCCAGGACACCTCCATTCTCCCCCAACTCCTCTCCCTCACTCTCCCACGCCATGGCCGACGCCATCGCCGCCACCCCCTCGCCGTAGACATGCTCTCCGTCAACCCCACGCCGCACCACCGTGTCCAGGAGCTCCGCCACCCTCCTCTCCTTCGAGCAAGCCGAGCCCCGAGCACTCGCATGCCCCGAAGCCACCCCACGGACCTCGACCGAACCGCCGTCGCCGGAGATCCCCTTCAACGCCGTCGCCGCATCAGCTCGTCCCCGACCCCGCCGGTGGCCTCTATGGGTGCTCTGTGAGCCTAGCTACCCCTCCTACCCTTCCTCTCTCGCCCCCGAGCCATGTAGCCACCGCCCGAAGATCACCCGCACGCACCGCCGCGGATCTCGTCACCGACGTGCTCCCGGCCATCCTCCGTCCACCTCTCGGTGTCCAACGCACTCACCACGCTGCGTTGAGTCCAACCATGCACTCCCCGCACCTCACCGCACACCCTAGCCTCGAGTTCATCCCCAACCGAACTCCGGTGGCCTCCTAGGTCGTCGCCGGCGCCAACTCCGGCCACCCCGACCCCAACTGACTCCACCAAGAGCCGCGGCTCGTCCTCAGCTCCACGTAGATGCCCTCCGCGCCCCATTTGGTGGCCGGAACGGCCAAAACCACTTCCGCCGCCGCATCGGGCTCGCCGGCGGCTAAACGCCGGTGCAGCCGTTTTGACTTTGACCACGGGTGGGCCCCGGTTGACTCTGTTGAGTCAATGACAGGTGGGGCCCCCTTCTGCTAATTATCCAGATTAGTTTAAACTAAATTAAATTAGTTAATTAGCCACTGACACCCTGGACCCACGCGTCAGGTTTGACCTGGACCGGGTCTGTTGACTTGCTGAGGTCAGCATGACCTCATGCTGACGCAGTAAACCTTTTTCTGGAATTAAAACAAATCTAAAATGACTTATAAATTCCAGAAAATAACCCAAACTTTAAAAAGTCATATAAATTCAACCGTAGCTCCAAATCAAACAAATTATATATGAAAAATGATCAGAAAAATCCAATCTATCCATCTGTACTAGTTTCATGCATGTTTAAACAAGCTAACTTGTGGTTTAGTGCAGAACAAGATAAAACACTTTAAAGGGCCATTTATGAGTTTGAAATTTGAATCTTTGGTTCAAATTGATTCAAACCCATCTGGTTCTAGTTGCATTAGCCCAACACACTCATGTTGCCATGTTTCATGAATGAATCATATTGTCGCACATTGTTTGGTGATAGTTGTGTATCGGTGTTCTTTGCGGCAGGTTCTGCCTCCGAGGAGTACCGTGATTACCCTAGCGAAGAACCGTATCCGTGCATCGATCCATCAGGCAAGCAACCAACCATTTGATCATATCAATACAATCCCATGTTCTCGCTCTTGCTCTCTTTTACTACATTAAGACAACGCGTTTCAAACTGTTGTGTGCTACGGTAGTTGAACCCATTTCCTCTGCATGACCTGTCATTGCCACAATAATTAGATGAAACCCACTAGCATGTGTAGGAATTGATTGAGCCATATGTATGTGTTGTTCCTACCTTGCTATGCCTGCTATGCTTAGAGTCGTGTCAGGTCTGGTTCATCTGGGTGATGGGCTAGAGTGAAATGATCATGTCGGTAATGAGAGTGATGTGGTGAACACGATTGGTAAAGGTATCGATGAGAGGCCATGTAGGAGTACATGGTGGGTTGTTTCATTGAAGTCGACCTTAAGCACTGAGATATGTATATGTGATTTAAGATACAGCTACTACCATGCATTGGGCCCTGAAATATGACCCCGCTCGACTTCTTATTCACCCTAGTCCTCTGTCCAGGAGTTGCAAGTAGTTTTTGGTGTTTGTCGCCTACTGGAGGCCGTGCACAGCGCTGACCGTAGGGGTGGGCTGTGATGCGGTAGGTACGTGGCCGGGAATACCGGGCACCCGTTAGGTGTCACGGAACCCTGTACACATCGTTCGGGGCCGTATGGGAAACCTCGGTCGGAATCCCTGCGGATGGAACCTGGATAGGCGATAAACCTGGACTAGAGACTTAGGTGTTTAGGTAGGTCGTGGTCTACACCCACGTCGGCTTTCGCTTGAAGTCTGCCGAGCACATGTCGTGTGCGGACGCTAAGTGGTGGAAACATGTATGAAGAAGTACACCCCTGCAGGGTTAACATGATCTATTCGAATAGCCGCGTCCGCGGTAAAGGACTACTTGGTTGCTTATACAGTTCATAGACAAGTAAACTAGATACTACTAAAAGCCTCAAGATAAGCGTGAGTGCCGAGGATGGCCCTCCGTAGGAAGACGGAGGTGGATTCTCGGTACTGTATTGAAGTGGTGAGTAGTGGACTCGTGTGCGCAAAACCATTTCAAGTTGGAGTCTCGTAGGATAGTTTAGCCAAGAGTCAAAGCTGGCTTGCTGCAATAACTCCACCAAGCCTTCTTGATAATGTGCATGTATGTAGGATCTGATGTAAGTCTTGCTGAGTACCTTTGTACTCATGTTGCTATAATTTACATTTTTACAGAAGACGCTGCAACCCCTTCTGATGGGTTCTTCGTAGACGTTGACATCGACGAGTAGACTAAGGCCCAGGTGGTAATCCTGAGCTTGTGAAGGTCCACGTAGTATAGCTAGGCTTTCCAAGCCTCTTTTATTTTACTAGTTGTCTGTACTCAGACAAGTTACTTCCGCTGCTGGTTTGTAAGACTGTATGATTTGAATGTGGGTCGTGTGACCCGTACTTGTATGTATGTTATGTATGGCTCTCTGAGCCTTTAAATAAAGTACTTGTGTCGTAGAGTCATGTTGTGATGCCTTGTTGTATTTGCACATATCGAGCATATTGTGTGTACGATTGAAATGCTTGGTATGTGTGGGATCTGACTATCTAGTTGTTTATCTTTAGTAGCCTCTCTTACCGGGAAATGTATCCTAGTGTTTTCATTGAGCCATGGTAGCTTGCTACTGCTCCGGAACACTTAGGCTGGCCGGCATGTGTCCTTCTTCATTCCTGTGTCTGTCCCTTCGGGGAAATGTCATGCATTGAGTACCGGAGCCCTGTTAGCCCGCTACAGCCCGGTTTACCGGAGTCCTGCTAGCCCAGTGCTACAGCCCAGACCCACTTGCTGATGACCGACACGTTCGATGCTGGGTCATGGATGCCTGTCCCTGTAAGTCTGTGCCACTTTGGGTTTACGACTAGTCATGTCAGCCCGGGCTCCTTATCATATGGATGCTAGCGACATCATCATATACGTGAGCCAAAAGGCGCAAACGGTCCCGGGCAAAGGTAAGGCGACACCCGTGGAAATACCGTGCGTGAGGCCGCAAAGTGATATGAGGTGTTACAGGCTAGATCGATGTGACATTGAGTCGGGGTCCTGACAGAGGTGGCGCACACGAGTCCACATATTCACCATATGAATACACCACTATGGATCCGCTCACGTCTCCCTACGAGAACGCCATCCATAGCACTCATGCTTATCTTGCATATTTTAGAGTATCCACTTCAAGTTATCTATGAACTGTACAGGCAACCAAGAAGTCCTTTACCGCGGACACAACTATTCGAATAGATGATGTTAACCCTGCAGGGGTGTACTTCTTCACACACGCTCTCACCACTTACCGCCGTTTACACGACATGTACTCGGCAACCTTCAAGCGAAAGCCGAGCGAGGGTGTCGGCCACGACCTGACTAACCACACAAGTCTCTCGTCCAGGTTTATCGCCTATTCGGGTTCCATCCACAAGGAGATCCGGCCGGGGTGTCACTCACGGCCCCAAACGATGTGTGCAGGGTTCCCAAGCCCACCATCCGGGTGCTACTTGGTACACCGGGCCACTGTGCCTAGTCTGTCCCAAGCCCACCTGTACCGGGTGCCACTTGGTAGACTACTAACACTACCTACAAACACCAGAAACTAGTTGCAACTCCTGGACAGAGATCGAGTTGATTAATAAGTCGAGAGAGTCAATTAAGGATCCCAATGTGTGGTAGTAGCTGTTCATGGATCACAAACACAGAACTCAGTTCCTGAGGAGGGCTGCAATGAGACAACCCACCATGTACTCCTACATGGCCTCTCACCGCTACCTTTACCAAATTGTGTTCACACACTTAGCTCTCATCAGTAGGACATGTTCACACACCTCCGATTCATCCCCGATGAATCAGACCTGACTCAACTATAAGCAGTAGCAGGCATGACAAACAAGCATGAATGAGTAGGCACATGGGTGCTCAAACAAATCCTACTCATGCTAGTGCATTTCATCTATTTACTGTGGCAATGACAGGTCATGCAGAGGATAAAGGGGTTCAGCTACCGCAGCAAGTAACAGATGAATCGTTGTTGTCCTAATGCAGTAAAAGAGAGCAGGAGCGAGAGAGTGGGATTTTATCGGAATGAACAAGGGGGTTTTGCTTGCCTGGCACTTCTGAAGAAGATATAGCTCTTCATCGGTGTCATCGAACTCATCATCGGAATGTCGTCTACTGAGAGGGGACAAATACCGACAAACATGGGAGAACACAGTCAATGCAATGCAACAATATGATGCATGAATGTGACATGGCAATATGTTGTGCTTTGAGCTAATGCAACTAGCTACAAGTTAAATGAAGTTGGTCTGAATCCAAGATTCAAATTCAAACTCCATATGTGAAGGTTTAAATGTCATTTAATTGAATTGTCCTAAATAGTAGTCATAAGTTGTTCTAACATGCATGAAAATAGTACAGATGGATAGATTGAATTTTTTTGATCATTTTTCATATATAAATTATTTGATTTGGAGCTACGGTTGAATTTATATGACTTTTAGAAGTTTGTGGTATTTTCTGGAATTTCCCTGATTATTTAGAAAATAAACTAAATTCCAGAAAAGGAATATTGCGTCAGCATGGCGTCATGCTGAGCTCAGCAGAGTCAACAGGGCCGCCCCCCTTTTAAACCTGACCAGTGGGGTCCACTGGTCAGTGACCCAGTGTTGTTTGTGTCACTGACAGGTGGGGTCGGGTCAACAGGTGACATGGCCAGGTCAAATTGACCTGTGGGACCAGCGGGGTTAATTTAATCTAAACAAAAACTAAACCATGTTTAGTTAGACGGTAGGGCCGGCTGTCAGTGGCACGGGGCGGTGATTAGTTGGATCATTAGTAACTAATGGTGGCGCCACGTCAGCCCGCCGGAGTTGGCCAGCGGCGACCAAAACCGCGGCGGAAGCTCGCCGGAGTTGCTCGCGACAGCACTACAGAGCATCGTTTCACGCGTGGTTTGCGGCTACGGCGAGCTGGCGGTGCGGCGCATCTAAAGGAGGCAGTGGGAGGTGTCGGGGTGCAGTGTAACGGTGGCGGCGATGGGCGGAGCGGCGGCCGAAGTTCGGCCGGGTGCGGGGACGCGGCTACGGTGCACCGGGAAAGCAACTGGCGGTGGCGTTGGCTTCCTGCGGAGCTTCTGAGCATGGTGACGCGCGTGGATGCGGGCTATCGTGGCTCAGACCACGGCGGCACCATGGCCGGAGGCGAAGGGCTCCCGGGCTGGATGGAAACGACGACTATGCGGCGCAATCGAGCAAGGGGAGAGAGGGGGACGAAGGAGGAGCTCACGGCGGGTCAGACGATCGGATCGGTGGCCTCGGGGGAGGCTTGGAGGCGATGGGCGGCGTTGGCGATCTGGCGGCCGTGCGGGAAGAAGACGAGTTGATGGCAAGGCGACAGGGCGTCCGGCGATGCTCGCATTGAGGGGGAGCTTCAAGGCGTCGAGGAGGACGTATGGGACGGCACGGGGAGGCGCTGGGATGCCTGTGGCTGCGTGTACGGCGGTCGGCGTCGACGACCGCGCTCGGTGGACGCGCGTGAGAGAGATAGGGTAGGGGAGAGAGGGCGAGGAGTGCTCGAGGGGGTTCTGCGGGGATGGCATGGCGTCGCGGGAGACATCTAGGGGGAGGAGGAGGCAGCCAGGAAGGGAGGAGGTGGCCGGCGTGTGGCCGCGCGCGCCGGGCACGTGCCCCTGCCTACTGGCGCGAGAAGGAAGGCGACAGGGAGCCAGGCGGTGGTGGGTTGGGCCGGAACAGGAGCTGGTCCGGCGCGGCAGCAGGTAGGTGGCCCAGGTAAACCTTTCTCTCTCTCTCCTTTTATTAATGTTTTCTATTTTCTGTCTTTGTTTTTTTTGGATTTAGTAAAATACTAAAGCACTTTACAAAATCCTGAAATAAATTGTCGGCACATACTGGATTATTCCCAACAGCCCTCAACTATTCTCAGAATTTATTAGAGCATTTAAAATATTTATAGAATTTAAATGCCCCAATTCAAATATAATATGAGTTAATTCAAAAATCCATAAATGGCCAAGAAATATGCTCATCATTTTGGCAGAGGTTTTCACCTTTATCAAAAATCATGAACATTTCCAAAGGCATTTTTGGTTCATTGAAGATTATTTTAGGTTGAACCTATTTGAGTTGATCTGGTGCTAGGGTTTGAACAATCCCCATTTCAACTTTAATTGAAATTTAAACATGATACACACATGAAGGGCTAGTCTAGTGCATACCAGAACTAGGGATGTGACAACTCACCCCCACTAAACAAGAATCTCGTCCCGAGATTCAAGCGTAGGGTAAGATGAAGGGGGATCGGAAACTAACACAATCGTCACGATCCAGGATTGCACTTCATAAGAACGTTTATTCTATCACCATCTTGGACTCGATGTCTTCCTCTGAGAACTCAAGCCAACATGACAAAGAGAGGATAGGGAAAAGTCTAAAAGGATCGATCTTATTGAAGGTTAAACAACTCAGGATCAACTCAGGGAATGAGACATAGCAACATCTCTCAAGGTGAGACACGAAGCATACATCTAGAGAGATGGAGTGGAACAGATGACAAAGGTTCACTAGGTAGAAACCAATTCCACACTTAAGAGGGTGGTGAACGGTTGTCAACGTAGCGAGGAGTTGAATTGCCATGATACCATAACGAGACATCTTGGAGGAGGGTGACTCGTAGATATATCCCCTTAAGTGGCAAAAAGAATTACCTTTGATTCAGAGATCATTGAAACTCTTTATACCAGCTTAAGGCAAATCACAATCGATCATTTGGAGGAGTTCGGTAGAATAGCATACTCGGACTAGAATGGATGATGTGTATTACCTTGTTGAAAACAACACAAGGGATGATTTTAGTAACTAGGGAGAAGCTCAACAGTAGATAGTGAGTCCACTTGTTTGAAAAGTTATAGCATAACCAAGGAAACTGAGAGCGATCCCAGTTAGAGCCGATGATAACACCTAGCGCTTGTGCGTGCTCTCAAGAACTTGAGCACTTCCATATTCATCAAGGTTTTACCAATATTCGTGTCAAGGATCCTAGCAACACAACATACTACCATGATGAACAGCGATGGACGATGCAGATGCAAAGGAAGATAACCTTCTCGGATTTCACCTTAGCGAGGCCAAGGGACGAAATCTGAATGATCGACCGAGAGACATTTAGCACTCCGCTTCTAATGTTCTCCTTGATGTGCTAGCACAACCCATTTATAGATATGGTTTGATAACTAGAACATCAAGTAAAAGGTCGGACTTCGGGAGCACAAGAATCCATAAGGAGTAACTTATTGGAGTAAAACCCTATGAAATCCTTATGGGGAGGTGGCCAACTCCTCAAACAGGATACTACAATAATAGGTCTTCCGGCTGGGTGTGTTGGCCACGACATCCACTTTACCGGTTATGGAGAGACCCATATTATAGTTCTTGGGAAAAGTTCCAACCATCATATCTGCTTGAGATTCAGATCTGGTTGGTGTTAGGATATTCTAGACTCATCAAGTCTAGAAGGAAAAACGAAAGTTTGCAACACAAATCGACGAGATGACGTTGTGAGATTCTCGAGAGATGAACTACGATAGCAAGCTCCAAAAGATGAGCTGGTTCTGCTACAACATGTGAACACGTTGTCCGAGACAAGCGTGACCACATAGTAGTCTTATAATAAAACACTGCCGAGTTCTGGTAGGGAACCATCATCGAGGATAACGAAGTCCAAACATAAGTCATGATTCTTAAGAAGGAGCTTCTTCTCCCTGAACAAATCAATTAGTGGCTTGGTGTGCTAGGAACACATATAGAATGGAGGCGGCCAACCTATCAAACCATAGAGTACTTCGCACATGCATGACTGACTTGGGATGATTCCAAAGGAAGCAAAAAACAATCTTTCTCGGATCCACGGCAGCAACTTACACCAAGTGCACGTGAATTAGAGAAAGTCACTTCTTTCATCCAAACATATACCTCATGAATGGAACACGGAGGTAATGTTTACAAAAGTTTCCAACACTAGATGGATGTTCAACATGATCATGGAGAAGATAAAATGCTGCAGATGGGCTCAACAACAAGTCATCTGGAGGACCATATAAATGGAATTCCATAGTTATGTGAACACGGTGATAGCATTGGTCATACCAAAAGATATAATGGAGTATGCTCGAGGAAAAGCCACGAGTAAGACAACATTACGAACATCGTTGGTTCTGATTTGATTTGAGAATAGCCCACACTCAAATCAAAGATTGGATAAGATGATAGGTCCAACAACTGATCACAGGGACCAATCGATGAAGATATCATCTTTCTTCAACACACACACACAGAAGATATCCCTTAGAGATGAACTAAGTTAAGCAAAGCTTTATCTTCCAACTCTCCAAGTTATTGTTTAGCTAAACCAACTAGCTCAGGGGTATCCAACACAGGTTCTTGGAGAAGGGGTGGTTTATAAGAAAACCAACTTGATCACGAGCTCAACATAACAGTCAGGGGACAGCCTGGTGATACTTCCGTGAAGATATCCGGAAAATCACGAACCACCGATATGCTATTAAGCTCGAGAACAATCTTGCTTTTCAGGGCAAGACGAGATGATCAAATAAGCAAGGGATTGGCATAGCCCCAACTCATTGATCGAAAGGTGCACCGGAAATAAGGACTAGGTAGCATGATCTATCTTAGAATGATGATTCAAGAACCAACACACTAAGAATGAAATTATTGTCCTTTAACTACCAAGCAACAAGGTTTCTAGGAGGATTGATTTCACACATCATAGTTCACATGTCGGCATTCCGGTTGCAACAACACGGGGACCGGGGAGTGAATAATGATGGCAAGAAATATCACTGCATCAAGAATTCATAAGAGGGTGTGCAATTCCCATGATATTATTGACATAAAGATGGTAATACTCCAAGGTGGAGCAGAACAAAAGCTGGATTAGTATTTGATCTGCGGAGCACAACTGCTTTGACCCAATCCTGGATATGGATAAGGTACTGGAGTTTGTTTCTCCTAGTCATTCTGGAATAGAATGGCTTGACGGACCACAAGAGTGACTAGCATCGATGAACAAATGCACGCATACTCTTGACTATCAATTGATAGACGAAGTTCAGAAAACAACTAAGGAGGGACAACTCAAAGGAACATATATCTTTCTAAGTTGTGGATGCATAGGTTTGTATGTCGAACAAGTTCAACATATTTCTTCCGGATAACCCATGCGGAAGAGGAAGAACTAGCAGATCCACAACTATGAATGGAGGACTCATCAAGAGCACTCTGGTTGTGATCTTTTGGTTCAAAGAACTTGTGCCATAATGGTTCATGGTATTGGAAGAATGATATACCACGGACCTCGAAGACTATCGCAAAGGTTACTAATATTCTAAAGGAACTAGCAAACACTATCAACATGAATGAGTAGAGTGAATATTGGGTTCAAGACCCAGGAATAGAATACCAACTACTAAGTGGCATCACATGATGCTTTCGAGAATAAAGGCCAGAATCATCACACTCGGATCACAAAACATGGCTAGACTACTAGATGATCCCCTAAGACACCTAGGGTCAGAATAATAATTCCAACATATATGTCGAGGCAATAGAATACCTCAACTCAACAATTAGTGTGACTGAGCTGGCATAAAGGAACATCGAAACCAGAGGGAAAGGATTTTGCAAGTGCATCAGATTGTTTAGAAACCTGGGATGACTCGGATAGCATAACGGCTGTAAATGCTCAAAAAGGATTGGAGACATGCTACAAAAATGGTGGCATAGCCACTCAGAAGCGCAATATCAAGGTTTCGAGATCAACAGTTAACATACAGAAGTAGTAGGAACTGAACTCAAGCTTAAATCTAACAATAATATGAGTCTACGAATTGGTAACACGTGATCCTAATAGAAAGAAGAGAAAGCCTAGTTCCTTAACCCCATAGGAAAGGTAAGATGACTCGGATCAGAAGGGCATAAGGTATAAGGAGTAAAAAGAGCCTTATGTTCCATCCCACAATCAATTCCCTTATATAACTAAAGCATTTCTAGACTCAACTTCGGCCAGTTTGGCTTGGTAATCCTACAGGCAGTCAGGCTCTAATACCAAAAGTTGTCAGGACCCCGATCCTAAGTCACACCGATCTAGCATGTAACACATCATATCACTTTGCAGCCTCACGCACGGTATTCCCACGGGTGCCACCTTACCTGGCCCGGGACCGTTTGCACCTTTTGGCTCACGTATATGATAGTGCCGCTAGCATCCATATGACAAAGAACCCGGGCTGACATGGCTTGTCGTGAACCCAAAGTGGCGCTAACTTACAGGGAGAGGCATACATGACGCAACAACGAACATGTCGGTCATCAGCGAGTGAATCCAGGCTGTAGCATTGGGCTAGCAGGACTCCGGTGAAACGGGCTGTAGCGGGCTAACAGGACTCCGGAATTCATCGCGTGACATTTCCCCGAGGGGACAGACACAGGAACGAAGAAGGACACATGCCGGCCAGCCTAAGTGTTTCGGAGCAGTAGCAAGCTACCATGCTTAGTGGAAACACACGGAGACATTTCCCGGTAAGAGAGGCTACTAAGGATAAACAACTAGATAGTCAGATCCAACACATACCAAGCATTTCAATAACATACACACAATATGCTCGATATGTGCAAATACAACATGGCATCACCACATGACTCTATGACTCAAGCATTTTATTGAATAGGCTCCGAGGAGCGAGATATTACAATCATGGGTCTCATGACCCAACATTCAGAGCAAACAAGTCAAGCACAATCGGAAGCTTAACATGTCTGAGTACATACATCTACAAAAGAAAAAGGCTGAGAAGCCTGACTGTCTATCAGATCCTGTCGAGGGCACAAGATCGTAGCTGAGGTAACAAGCTAAACGTCGAAGTCCACACGGTACTACTAGCGAGACTGAAGTCTCTCTGCAAAAACATAAATTAAGCAACGTGAGTACAAATGTACCCAGCAAGACTTACATCAGATCCAACTACATATGCATCATTATCAACAAGGGGATGGTGGGGTTTAACTGCAGCAAGCCAGCTTTGACTCGATGGCTATCCTGAACTACGACTGCAAGTAACTCTTTTGAGGTGGCGCACACGAGTCCACATATTCACCATATCAATACACCACTATGGATCCGCTCACGTCTCCCTACGAGAACGCCATCCATAACACTCACGCTTATCTTGCGTATTTTAGAGTATCCACTTCAAGTTATCTATGAACTGTACAGGCAACCTAGAAGTCCTGTACCGCGGACATGGCTATTCGAATAGATGATGTTAACCCTGCAGGGGTGTACTTCTTCACACACACTCTCACCACTTACCGTCGTTTACACGACATGTACTCGGCAACCTTCAAGCGGAAGCCCAGCGAGGGTGTCGGCCACGACCTGACTAACCACACAAGTCTCTCGTCCAGGTTTATCGCCTATTCGGGTTCCATCCGCAAGGATATCTGGCCGGGGTGTCGCTCACGGCCCCAAACGATGTGTGCAGGGTTCCCAAGCCCACCATCCGGGTGCTACTTGGTACACCGGGCCACTATGCCTAGTCTATCCCAAGCCCACCTGTACCGGGTGCCACTTGGTAGATTACTAACACTACCTACAAACACCAGAAACTAGTTGCAACTCCTGGACAGAGATCGAGTTGATTAATAAGTCGAGAGAGTCAATTAAGGATCCCAATGTGTGGTAGTAGCTGTTCATGGATCACAAACACAGAACTCAGTTCCTGAGGACGGATGCAATGAGACAACCCACCATGTACTCCTACATGGCCTCTCACCGCTACCTTTACCAAATCATGTTCACACACTTAGCTCTCATCAGTAGGACATGTTCACACACCTCCGATTCATCCCCGATGAATCAGACCTGACTCAACTCTAAGCAGTAGCAGGCATGACAAACAAGCATGAATGAGTAGGCACATCAGGGCTCAAACAAATCCTACTCATGCTAGTGGGTTTCATCTATTTACTGTGGCAATGACAGGTCATGCAGAGGATAAACGGGTTGAGCTACCGCAGCAAGTAACAGATGAATCGTTGTTGTCCTAATGCAGTAAAAGAGAGCAGGAGCGAGAGAGTGGGATTTTATCGGAATGAACAAGGGGGTTTTGCTTGCCTGGCAGTTCTGAAGAAGATATAGCTCTTCATCAGTGTCATCGAACTCATCGTCGGAACGTCGTCTACTGAGAGGGGACAAATACCGACAAACAAGGGAGAACACAATCAATGCAACGCAACAATATGATGCATGAATGTGACATGGCAATATGTTGTGCTTTGAGCTAATGCAACTAGCTACAAGTTAAATGAAGTTGGTTTGAATCCAAGATTCAAATTCAAACTCCATATGTGAAGGTTTAAATGTCATTTAATTGAATTGTCCTAAATAGTAGTCATAAGTTGTTCTAACATGCATGAAAATGGTACAGATGGATAGATTGAACTTTTCTGATCATTTTTCATATATAAATTATTTGATTTGGAGCTACGGTTGAATTTATATGACTTTTAGAAGTTTGTGGTATTTTCTGGAATTTCCCTGATTATTTAGAAAATAAACTAAATTCCAGAAAAGGAATATTGCGTCAGCATGGCGTCATGCTGAGCTCAGCAGAGTCAACAGGGCTGCCCCGGTCAAAATTGACCAGTGGGGTCCACTGGTCAGTGACCTAGTGTTCTTTGTGTCACTGACAGGTGGGGTCGGGTCAACAGGTGACGTGGCCAGGTCAAATTGACCTGTGGGACCAGCGGGGTTAATTTAATCTAAACAAAAACTAAACCATGTTTAGTTAGACGGTAGGGCCGGCTGTCAGTGGCACGGGGCGGTGATTAGTTGGATCATTAGTAACTAATGGTGGCGCCGCGTCAGCCCACCGGAGTTGGCCGGCGGCGACCAAAACCGCGGCGGAAGCTCGCCGGAGTTGCTCGGGATAGCACTACAGAGCATCGTTTCGCGCGTGGTTTGCGGCTACGGCGAGCTGGCGGTGCGGCGCATCTAAAGGAGGCAGCGGGAGGTGCCGGGGTGCAGTGTAACAGTGGCGGTGATGGGCGGAGCAGCGGCCGAAGTTCGGCCGGGTGCGGGGACGCGGCTACGGTGCGCTAGGAAAGCAACTGGCGGTGGAGTTGGCTTCCTGCGGAGCTTCTAAGCATGGTGATGCGCGCGGATGCGGGCTATGGTGGCTCAGACCACGGCGGTGCCATGGCCCGAGGCGGAGGGCTCTCGGGCTCGATGGAAACGACGACTATGCGGCGCAATCAAGCAAGGGGAGAGAGGGGGATTAAGGAGGAGCTCACGGCAGGTCAGACGAGCGGCTCGGTGGCCTCGGGGGAGGCTTGGGGGCGACGGGCGATGATGGCGATCTGGCGGCCGTGCGCGGAGAAGACGGGTTGATGGCGAGGTGACAGGGCGTCCGGCGATGCTCGCGTTGAGGGGGAGCTTCAAGGCGTCGAGGAGGACGTAGGGGACGGCATGAGGAGGAGCCGGGATGGCTGTGGCTGCGTGTACGGCAGTCGGCGTCGACGACCGCGCTCGGTGGACGCGCGTGAGAGAGACAGGGGAGGGGAGATAGGGCGAGGAGTGCTCGAGGGGGTTCTACGGGGATGGCGTGGCGTCGTAGGAGACGTCCAGGGGGAGGAGGAGGCAGCCAGGCAGGGAGGAGGTGGCCGGCGTGTGGCCGCGCGCGCCGGGCACGTGCCCCTGCCTACTGGCGCGAGAAGGAAGGCGACAGGGAGCCAGGCGGTGGTGGGTTGGGCCGGAACAGGAGCTGGTCCGGTGCGGCAGCAGGTAGGTGGCCCAGGTAAACCTTTCTCTCTCTCCTTTTATTAATGTTTTCTATTTTCTGTCTTTGTTTTTTTTGGATTTAGTAAAATACTAAATCACTTTACAAAATCCTGAAATAAATTGTCGGCACATACTGGATTATTCCCAACAGCTCTCAACTATTCTCAGAATTTATTAGAGCATTTAAAATATTTATAGAATTTAAATGCCCCAATTCAAATATAATATGAGTTAATTCAAAAATCCATAAATGGCCAAGAAATATGCTCATCATTTTGGCAGAGGTTTTCACCTTTATCAAAAATCATGAACATTTCCAAAGGCATTTTGGGTTCATTGAAGATTATTTTTGGTTGAACCTATTTGATTTGATCTGGTGCTAGGGTTTGAACAATCCCCATTTCAAATTTAATTGAAATTTAAACATGATGCACACATGAAGGGCTAGTCTAGTGCATACCAGAACTAGGGATGTGACAACTATCATCCTCAGGAATATCAAGAATAACAAAGTCCGTTAAAATAGTAACGTTTGCAACCACAACAGGCACATCCTCACAAATACCGACAGGTATAGCAGTTGATTTATCATCCATTTGCAAAGATATTTCAGTAGGTGTCAACTTATTTAAGTCAAGTCTACGATATAAAGAGAGTGGCATAACACTAACACCAGCTCCGAGATCACATAAAGCAGTTTTAACATAATTTCTCTTAATGGAGCATGGTATAGTAGGTACTCCGGGATCTCCAAGTTTCTTTGGTATTCCACCCTTAAAAGTATAATTAGCAAGCATGGTGGAAATTTCAGCTTCAGGTATCTTTCTTTTATTAGTAATAATATCCTTCATATACTTAGAATAAGGATTTGTTTTGAGCACATCAGTTAATCGCATACGCAAATAGATAGGTCTAATCATTTCAGCAAAGCGCTCAAAATCCTCATCATCCTTTTTCTTGGATGGTTTCAGAGGAAATGGCATGGGTTTCTGAACCCATGGTTCTCTTTCTTTACCATGTTTCCTAGCAATGAAGTCTCTTTTATCATTGTGTTGATTCCTTGATTGTGGGTTATCAAGATCAACAGCAGGTTCAGCTTCTACATCATTATCATTACTAGGTTGAGCATTAACATGATCATTATCATTAACATTATCACTAGGTTCATGTTCATCACCTGATTGTGTTTCAGCATCAGAAATAGAAGTATCATTTGGATTCTCAGGTGGCTCGGCAATAGGTTCACTAGAAGTTTGCAAAGTCCTATCATTTTTCTTTTTCTTCCTTTTAGAAGAACTAGGTACATCAATATCATTTCTCTGAGAATCTTGCTCGATTCTCTTAGGGTGGCCTTTAGGATACAAAGGTTCCTGAGTCATTCTACCCTGTTCTAGTAGCCACTCTAACATCATAATCATTTTTCTTACTATTCATTTCATCAAGCGCTTCTTTTTGAGCTTTAAGTACTTGTTCTACTTGAGTGGTAACCATAGAAGCATGTTTGCTAACAAGTTTAAGTTCACCTCTAATATCAGCCATATAATCACCCAAGCGTTTAATCATATAGGCATCTTGTTTTAATTGTCTACCAAAATAAGCATTAAAGTCATCTTGCTTAAACATAAAGTTATCAAACTCATCCAAGCACTGACTAGCAATTTTAGTAGGAGGGACTTCAACTTTATCATATCTATAGAGAGAATTTACCTTTACTACATGTGTAGGGATATCGGGAGCTTCTTCAGTAAATAAGTAATTGAGATCATATACTTCTTCAACAGGCGGTAAATTAAGACCGTGTATTTCTTCAATAGGAGGTAAATTCTTAACATCTTCAGCTTTAATAACTTTTTCTTTTGTAGATTTCTTTGCCTCTTGCATATCTTCAGGACTGAGAAATAGAACACCTCTCTTCTTCGGAGTTGGTTTAGGAATAGGCTCAATAATCGGCTCAGAAATTGGCTCAGGAGCTGGCTCGGGAGGTGCCCAATTATTTTCATTTGTCAACATATTGTTCAATAGAATTTCCGCTTCATCCGGCGTTCTTTCCCTGAAAAGAGAACCAGCACAACTATCCAGGTAATCTCTGGAAGCATCAGTTAGTCTGTTATAAAAGATATCAAGTATTTCAGGATTCTTAAGAGGATGATCAGGCAAAGCATTAAGTAACTTGAGAAGCCTCCCCCAAGCTTGTGGGAGACTCTCTTCTTCAATTTGCACAAAGTTATATATTTCCCTCAAGGCTGCTTGTTTCTTATGAGCAGGGAAATATTTAGCAGAGAAGTAATAAATCATATCCTAGGGACTTTGCACACAAACAGGATCAAGAGAATTAAACCATATCTTAGCATCACCCTTTAACGAGAATGGAAATATTTTGAGTAAATAAAGGTAGCGCGATCTCTCATTATTAGTAAACAGGGCAGCTATATCATTCAACTTAGTAATAAGTGCCACAATAGTTTCAGATTCATAGCCATAGAAAGGATCAGATTCAACCAAAGTAATTATATCTGGATCAACAGAAAAATCATAATAATCCTTATCGGGAACACAAATAGGTGAAGTGGCAAAAGCAGGGTTGGGTCTCATTCTATCTCTAAAAGATTCTTTACTCCATTTAACTAGCAACCTCTTAAGTTCATATCTATCCTGGCAAGCAAAAATAGCGGCAGAAGATTCTGCATCAAAAAGATAACCTTCAGGAATAGGAGGCATATTTTCATCATCACTCTCATCATTGTATTTAGGTGTAATAATTTCTCTTTCTTCAGACCTAGCAATTTGCTCATCAAGAAATTCACCAAGGGGCACAGTAGTATCAAGCATAGAAGTGGTTTCATCATAAGTATCATGCATAGCAGAAGTGGCATCATCAATAACATGCGACATATCAGAATTCATAGCAGTAGCAGGTTTAGGTGTCGCAAGCTTAATTATAATAGAAGGAGAATCTAGTGCAAGGCTAGATGGCAGTTCCTTACCTCCCCTCATAGTTGAGGGCAAAATCTTGGTCTTAGCATCTTTCAAGTTCTTCATAGTGTCCAGCAGATATAAATCCCAAGTGACTCAAAGAATAGAGCTATGCTCCCCGGCAACGGCGCCCGAAAAAGGTCTTGATAACCCACAAGTATAGGGGATCGCAACAGTTTTCGAGAGTAGAGTATTCAACCCAAATTTATTGATTCGACATAAGGGGAGCCAAAGAATATTCTCAAGTATTAGCAGCTGAGTTGTCAATTCAACCACACCTGGAAACTTAGTATCTGCAGCAAAGTGTTTAGTAGCAAAGTAATATGATAGTAATGGTAACGGTAACAAAAGTAAAGACAGCAAAAGTAATGTTTTTGGTATTTTGTAGTGATTGTAACACTAATAATAGAAAAGTAAATAAGCGAGAACTAGTATATGGAAAACTCGTAGGCACCGGATCAATGATGGATAATTACACCGGATGTGGTTCATCATGTAACAGTCATAACATAGGGTGACACAGAACTAGCTCCAGTTCATCAATGTAATGTAGGCATGTATTCCGAATATAGTCATACGTGCTTATGGAAAAGAACTTGCATGACATCTTTTCTCCTACCCTCCCGTGGCAGCGGGGTCATATTGGAAACTAAGGGATATTAAGGCCTCATTTTAATAGAGAACTGGAACAAAGCATTAACACATAGTGAATACATGAACTCCTCAAACTAAGGTCATCACCGGGAGTGGTTCCGATTATTGTCACTTCGGGGTTGCCGGATCATAACACATAGTAGGTGACTATAGACTTGCAAGATAGTATCAAGAACTCACATATATTCATGAAAACATAATAGGTTCAGATCTGAAATCATGGCACTCGGGCCCTAGTGACAAGCATTAAGCATAGCAAAGTCATAGCAACATCAATCTCAGAACATAGTGGATACGAGGGATCAAACCCTAACAAAACTAACTCGATTACATGATAAATCTCATCCAACCCATCACCGTCCAGCAAGCCTACAATGGAATTACTCACGCACGGCGGTGAGCATCATGAAATTGGTGATGGAGGATGGTTGATGATGACGATGGCGATGAATTCCCCTCTCCGGAGCCCCGAACGGACTCCAGATCAGCCCTCCCGAGAGAGATTAGGGCTTGGCAGCGGCTCCGTATCGTAAAACGCGATGATTTCTTCTCTTTGATTTTTTTCTCCTCGAAGGCCAATATATGGAGTTGGAGTTGGCGTCGGAGGACCACCAGGGGGCCCACGAGGTAGGGGGGCGCGCCCAGGGGGGGCGCCCCCACCCTCATGGACAGGGTGTGGGCCCCCTGGTCTTCATCTTTTGCGAGGATTTTTTATTAATTATCCTAAGATATTCCGTGGAGTTTCAGGTCGTTCTGAGAACTTTTATTTTCTGCACATAAAACAACACCATGGCAATTCTGCTGAAAACAGCGTCAGCCCGGGTTAGTTCCATTCAAATCATACAAGTTAGAGTCCAAAACAAGGGCAAAAGTGTTTGGAAAAGTAGATACGATGTAGACGTATCAGTCTTCATCGAAGAGTCAGCCGTGGCGTACTTGTCGGCTATCATCAGTAGCTCGTCGAGGGTAGTCGGCTCGTCGCAGAGGAGTCGATGCTTGAGGAGGGTGCCTTCTCTGCACCCGGCGGTGAAGTATTCTATGGCTTGAACCTCGTGCACCCCCTCGCAGGAATTGCGGAGCTCGGCGCAACGCGTGAGGTAGTCGCGTGTTGATTCGTTGGGCCTTTTAACACACAAGGATAGCTGGGGAGGCTTGGGAGGCCGCGTGTATGTGCTGGTGAACTTGCGGATGAAGACTTCCGTGAAGTCTAGCTAGCTGTTGACGCTGTAGGGCTTGAGGCTATTGAGCCAGGTGCGTGTCGTGCCTTGGAGCATGAGGGGGACGTACTTCACGGCAACACGCCTGTTGTCGCTTGCTATGCGAACTGCGGTGGAGTAATCGATCAGCCAATCTTCCGGCTTCACGGAGCCGTTGTACTTGGGCGTGTCTCTCGGGAGCGAGACCCCTTTTGGGGAGGGCTCGTCGCGGATGCGGGCGCCGAAACAGGGCGGGCCCACATCGTCTTCTTCTTCCAGTGCCAAGGATTGTGCTAGGCGGTTGATCCGGTGGCGAGCGTCACTCTCGCCGACTCCTTCTCGGTGGCCCAGTCAGCTGCTGAGAGTCGGATGCATGATAGGCGGCGGGGTGGGATATCTCTCCCCACGAGGCGGAGGAGGAGGCGGGTCGCCTCGTCGTTCCACAGCTCGAGGGCGGCCTTCTGCGTCGCGCTCGTTGGTGATTCGAGTCCGACTGCGGCTAGCAGCCGGCTCCTTCTCTTGTCTTGCATGGGCGCCGCCTGCAGTCGGCGTCCGCAACGTCGCACCGTGCTCTCGACATGGGGGAGGACTCCCAGCGCGGGAGTCGGCTTCGTGCCGCTCTGCGGCTGCGTCGATCAACTGCTGGATGCGTCTAGTCATGTAACGGAGTTCGTCGGCCCTCAGTCCATTTAGCTCGTCTACGGCCACCTGGGTGGCGCGTAGGTTCTCGAGGGGCGCGGCGTAGACCGGGTGAGCTTCTCCCAACATGCTGGCGATGGCCGCGCCATGCTTCTTGACGACGTCGGCTCGGCTCGGCCCTTCAGGAGGCGGCGTAGCGAAGGCGGCACGGTCAACTTCGCGCTGGTGAGCCTCAGTGAGGCGTCTCATGGATGCTATCTTCTGGCCCTCCGCAAGGAGGGCGAGGCGGCGTGCCTCCAGCATCTCGACGTCGGCGTCGGCCGGGATGGGGGCGGACAGGTCGTGCAGCGCCGCTTGCAGAGCGTCGTGTGCGTTCTCGCCAGAGGTGGCACCATGGCTGATGACTAAAACCTCAGTGACGGTGCTGCCGCCGCTGTCGGCTCGAGGAAAAGGTTCGTCGAAGATGATCATGTTGGTGGGGAAAGCATCGAGTGATGCCGTGTCGGAGTCGACAAGCATCGGGTCGGTGGAGCCAACCGACTCCAAATCCGCAGTAGGCTCGCTGGAGACGTGGAGTTGGTCGAGGAGGCTGACGAGGCTGCTCTCGGGGCAGCCTGTGCCCGTGTCGGACGCGGGCTCATCGGAGATGCAAGCATCGCCAAGAAGATTCGCGAGGCAGCTCGCCGCGCAGGCATCGTCGATGCTTTGCAGCGTGTTGGGGCAAGCGCCATCGGGCGTGCCGGTCTGGCTACGCTCACTAGTGAGGAAAAGGGTTCCCGTCCAGAGCAGGTCTCCGGACGACGGTGCACCTAGCCCCATGGTGGGCGCCAAATGTCGGGTGGTAGGTGCGACATATGCCAACGGGTGGCTTATCATTGTGGGAGCCAGTAAGACATCCCCGGTGCCTGGAAACGGGATAAGGTGAAGACATGTATGCCGGCGGATCTTACCCAGGTTTGGGGCTCTCCGTGGAGATAACACCCCTAGTCCTACTTTGCGGGGTCTCCGCATGATCACTAGATCAATAAGTGGCTACAAGAGGCTCCTTGAGTGGTTCGGCGAGAGAAGGAAGTAGGGCAAGGCTAGCTCTCTTCTCCTTTCTATGTGATGGCTAAAACTCTCAGGGATCAACCCTTTGCATCGGTGCCCTGGAGTTTTAAATAGGCCTACATCCCAGGGGTACAATGGTAATCCGGCTGAGCGTGGGCCCTAGCCGTCAGTGTCTATGGCCGCCGGCCACTGGGCCCGCTGACTGGTTGGTCCCGCCGGCTGCCGGCCTCTTGGACGACAAGCAGGCCCCACCGCTTGGGGGTCTTGTCGGGGGCTGGTTACTGTTGCCTCGCCCTTGATGACGAGGGCTTCGTCGAGGTAAGCATGGCTACAGTGCTGCCGCCTTGCGGGTTCTCACTATAGCCTTACCTCGTCTTGTCTCCTTAATGGCACGCGTGCTTCGAGGAGGGGAGCCAGCCGGCTGCTGGAAGCCGGCCGCATTCCAGGATGAGTGGGGGTGGCATTGCCACCTTTGGGCGTCTCTCTGACCGAAGGGGCCCACCGCCTGCGGGCCGTACTATCAGCCCGTCGTGGAGGGTGTCATGGTCAGCATGGCAACAGTGCCACACCGGATGGGTGATGGCTTCCCCGTACGGTGTACTATGGCCATGCGTGCTCCGGGATTTGGGGGTGGCAGGCTTCACTGTTGCCACGCCCTGTGCCATCATCATTATGGGGTTGCAGACTTTGAGGGCATGGTCCTGGCCGCTTGCCAGTGCCGGCCTCTTGGAGTCGGTCTTTTCATGGCTGGCTTCTTGGAGTCAGCCTTATCATGGCCTCCTCTATGTGAGTTTAGGGATGGGCCGCCTTCCCGTAGTCGGCCTGTGAGGCAGCCGGCCGGGGGAAGGCGGCCCCATGTCTTGGGTGCTCGAAGGCTCGATCGGCCTGTTATTTTTCGAAGGTCCAAAGGGAGCCGGCTAGGCTACCCGTGGTCATTTACTCCGACACCTGCAGCATGAGCGGAACGTACTTCACAATAACACTCTTGTTGCCGTTTGCTATGCTGGCGGTTGTGGCGTAGTCGATCAGCCCGTCCTTCGGCTTCACGGAGCTGGTGTACTTGGGAGTATCTCGAGGGAGCGTGAACCCTTTGGGGAAGGGCTCATTGCAGATGCGAGGACCGAACCAGGCCGTACCAATCATATCTTCCTCTTCCACTACTAGGGACAGAGCCAACTGCTCGATCCGATGACGGGCGTCGTTCTCGTCGACTGCTTCTCAGGGGCCTAGCCGTTCGTCGAGTGTCGGGTGATTAGCCAATGGCGGAGAGGTCCCTCTCTTCCTGTTAGTGGGCAGGAGCTCCTCCAGCCGGCGTCGGGACTCCGGGTTCGGAGGGTCTTGCCGGCTAGCCATAATCGTGCCATGGGAGCGCCAGTTGCGGCTAGCTGCCGGCTCCGGGTCCTGCTAATTGCGACCGGCGGTGCTAGGGGACTGGGAGGTCGTACCATTCTCGCGGTGGGGCGGGTGGTTTTCGGCCTGCTTGCCGGCTCCCACCACGTCGTTGCACGTGTCTTGCTGTGTGTTCACAGCGTCGAGGAGATCCTGGAGGCGGCGCTTCTCGCTGCGCCATTCATCACCCTCCAGGTGCTCGAGCACTTTTGTCGTCGCCTTCGCTGCGTGCATGTTCTGCGCGGGGGTCTAATAGACTGGGCATCTGACTCCCAGCATGCTGGCAATGGCCATGCCGTGTAGTCAGACAACACCGGCCCGGCTGGGCTCGGCCGCAGCTGGCGTGCCACCCACTATGCGGTCGATCTCGCGCTGGGTGGCTTCTGCGCGGCGCTGCATGGCCACCATCTTGTTGGCGCTGTCAAGGATCTTGACGTGCAACTCCTCTAGCTCCTCCCAGCTGGCATCAGGGCGGACGGGAGTCGCTAGGTCTTGCAAGGCTGCTCGAAATGTATCCTGGTTGGACCCGCCAGCATCTTGGCTGTCTCCAGTGACCATCACCTCCACAAAGGCACCAGCGCCTGGCGCGCCGGCAGAGGAGGCGTCTTTGGTGGTAGGAGGGAGTGGGTCGTCGATGACCACCATGTTGTTGGGGAAGTCATCGGTGGTGTCCGCATCGGAGAGAGTGAGCTTCTCAAAGAGCTCAGTGAGGGAGTCAGCGGCTCACGCATCAGTGGCGGGCTCGTCGAAGAGGCTGAGCAAGTTAAAGAGGTCAACGAGGTGGCTCGCGGGGAAGACGGCTCCTGCGTCAGGTGATGCGCTAGTGCTGGCATAGGCGGGCGCATCGGGCTGGCTGATCAAATCAGCCGCGAAATGCTCGCCCGAGAGGAAGAGGGTTCGCGTCCAGAATGTGTCTTCGACTGACTCCACGGATGGCCCCATGGTGGGCGCCAACTATCGTGGTTGTTGGGGAACATAGTAATAATTCAAAATTTTCCTACATGTCACCCAGATCAATCTAGGATATGCTAGCAACGAGAGAGAGAGAGAGGGAGTGCATATTCATACCCTTGAAGACCGCTAAGCGAAAGCGTTACAAGAACGCGGTTGATGGAGTCGTACTCGTGGCCATTCAAATCACGAAAGATCCGATCTTGGGACGAACTGACGGCGCCTCCGCATTCAACACACATACAGCCCGGGGATGTCTCCTCCTTCTTGATCCAGCAAGGGGAGAGGAGAAGTTCAGGGAGAGCTCCGGCAGCATGACGGTGTGGTGTAGGAGCTTGCGTTTTTTCTGCAGGGCTTCGCCAAGATCTACGGAGGAGGAGAAGGAGGTGTTGGAGGAGGGAGGGGCTGCGCCAGGGGAAGGGTGCGGCAGCCCTCCCACCCCCCACTATTTATAGGGAAGGGGAGAGGGGGACGGCCCCCTTAGATGCCATCTAGGGGGGGTGGCCAAGGGGGGACTTGCCCCCCAAGTTTGGTGGGAGGCACCCCCACCCCCTAGGGTTTCCAACCCTAGGCGCCTTGGGCCCTTGGGGGGCGCACCAGCCCACTAGGGGGCTGGTTCCCACCCTTGTTCAGCCCATTGAGTCCCCCGGGGCAAGTGGCTCCACCCGGTGGACCCTCGGGCACCTTTCGGTGGTCCCAGTACATTATCGATAACCCCTGAAACCATTCCGGTGACTGAAACTGGACTTCCCTTATATAAATCTTTACCTTCGGACCATTTCGGAACTCCTCGTGACGTCCAGGATCTCATCCGGGACTCCGACTAACCTTCGGAAACCACATACTATTTCCCATAACAACTCTAGCGTCACCAAACCTTAAGTGCGTAGACCCTATGGGTTTGGGAACCATGCAGACATGACCGAGACATCTCTCTGGCCAATACCCAACAACGGGATTTGGATACCCATGATGGCTCCCACATGTTCCACGATGATCTCATCGGATGAACCATGATGTCGGGGATTCAATCAATCCCGTATACAATTCCCTTTGTCCACCGGTATATTACTTGCCCGAGATTCGATCGTTGGTATCCCCATACCTTGTTCAATCTCGTTACCGGCAAGTCTCTTTACTCTTTCTGTAACGCATGATCCCATGACTAACTCTTTAGTCACATTGAGCTCATTATGATGATGCATTATTGAGTGGACCCAGAGATACCTCTTCGTCATAAGGAGTGACAAATCCCAGTCTCGATTCATGCCAACCCAACAAACACTTTCGGAGATACCTGTAGCGCACCTTTATAGCCACCCAGTTACGTTATGACGTTTGGTACACCCAAAACATTCCTACAGCCTCCGGGAGTTGCACAATCTCATGGTCCGAGGAAATGATACTTGACATTAGAAAAGCTCTTAGCAAACGAACTACACGATCTTGTGCTATGCTTAGGATTACGTCTTGTCCATCACATCATTCTCCTAATGTTGTGATCCCGTTATCAATGACATCCAATGTCCATGCTCAGGTAACCACAACCATTTATTGATCAACGAGCTAGTCAAGTAGAGGCTTACTAGGGACATATTACGGTCTATGCATTCACACATGTATCACGGTTTCCGGTTAATACAATTATAGCATGAATAACACACAATTATCATGAACAAGGAAATATAATAATAACCATTTTATTATTTCCTCTAGGGAATATTTCCAACAGTGGTAATCTCATGTCAGATGCCAGGGGGTGGCTTATCATCGATGGGGCCAGAAGAATGTCGTTGGGTCCTAAAAGCGGGAGTGAGCACGAGCTTGATCGCACACGTGACATACCAGGTTCGGGGCTCTCTAGGGAGATAATACCCCTAGTCCTGCTTTGTGGAGTCTCCACATGATGACTATGATCAAATGGTGGCTACAATATTGCTCATTGAGCTGTGTTTCTAGAGGAGGAAGAAGGGCACAGATGCTACCTTGCTTCTCTTAGCTATGGTGTGTGGGGTGGAGTAAGTGCTGAACCCTTTGCATGGGTGAGCCTGGGGGCTTATATAGGCCTGCCCCCTAGGGGTACAATGGTAATAAGGCCGGGTGTAGAACTCGATCATCAGGGTCTAGGGCCACCGGGTTCTCCGCCGGCTGCTGGGGCCTGCCTCTGGTGGGCCCTGCCGGCTGCCGGGAGTCCGGCCGACAGGTGGGGCCCGCTGCCTGCAGACCCCGCTGACGGCTCTTCGTTGTAGCATAGCACCATCTGTGCTGACGGAGGCCACGCGTGGGGCCGCGTGGCAATATGTTGGAAATATGCCCTAGAGGCAATAATTAAATGGTTATTATTATATTTCCTTGTTTATGATAATTGTTTATTATCCATGCTAGAATTGTATTGATAGGAAACTCAGATACATGTGTGGATACATAGACAACACCATGTCCCTAGTAAGCCTCTAGTTGACTAGCTCGTTGATCAATAGATGGTTACGGTTTCCTGACCATGGACATTGGATGTCATTGATAAGGGGATCACATCATTAGGAGAGTGATGTGATGGACAAGACCCAATCCTAAGCCTAGCACAAGATCATGTACTTTGTATGCTAAAGCTTTTCTAAATGTCAAGTATCTTTTCCTTAGACCATGAGATTGTGCAACTCCCGGATACCGTAGGAATGCTTTGGGTGTGCGAAACGTCACAACTTAACTGGGTGGCTATAATGTGCACTACGGGTATCTCCGAAAGTGTCTGTTGGGTTGGCACAAATTGAGACTGGGATTTGTCACTCCGTGTGATGGAGAGGTATCTCTGGGCCCACTCGGTAGGACATCATCATAATGTGCACAATGTGATCAAGGAGTTGATCACGGGATGATGTGTTACGGAATGAGCAAAGAGACTTTCGGGTAACGAGATTGAACAAGGTATCCGGATACCGATGATCGAATCTCGGGCAAGTACTATACCGCTAGACAAAGGGAATTGTATACATGATTGATTGAACACTTGACATCATGGTTCATCCGATGATATCATCGTGGAACATGTGGGAGCCAACATGGGTATCCACATCCTGCTGTTGGTAATTGACCGAAGAACGTCTCGGTCATGTCTGCATGGTTCCCGAACCCGTAGGGTCTACACACTTAAGGTTCGATGACGCTAGGGTTATAGGGAATAGATATACGTGGTTACTGAATGTTGTTCGGAGTCACGGATGAGATCCCGGATGTCACGAGGAGTTCCGGACTGGTCCGGAGGTAAAGATTTATATATTGGAAGTCCTGTTTTGGTCACCGGAAAAGTTTCGGGTGCTATCGGTAACGTACCGGGACCACCGGGAGGGTCCCGGGGGTCCACCAGGTGGGGCCACCGGCCACAGAGGGCTGCATGGGCCAAGTGTGGGAGGGGACCAGCCCGAGGTGGGCTGGTGCGCCCCCCCACCAGGGCCCAAGGCGCCTATGGTTTGGGGATGGGGGCGCCTCCACCTTGCTTGGGGGGCAAGTTTCCCCCTCTCCCCCCTTTGACCGCACCCTAGATGGGTTTTAGGGCTGCTGCCACCCCTAGGGAGGGAAACCTAGATGGGGGAGCAGGCCCTCCCCTTCCCCTATATATACTCTAGGTATTGGGGGTTGCAAACACATGAGTTTTGACCTCTCCCTGGCGCAGCCCTACCTCTCTCCCTCCTCATCTCTCGCGGTGCTTGGCGAAGCCCTGCTGGAATGCCATGCTCGTCCATCACCACCACGCCGTTGTGCTGCTGCTGGATGGAGTCTTACCCAACCTCTCCCTCTCTCCTTGCTGGATCAAGGCGTGGGAGATGTCACCGGGCTGCACGTGTGTTGAACGCGGAGGTGTTGTCCATTCGGCACTAGGATCTCCGGTGATTTGGATCACGACGAGTACAACTCCCTCCACCCCGTTCTCTTGAACGCTTACGCTTAGCGATCTACAAGGGTATGTAGATGCACTCCCCTCTCTCTCGTTGCTAGTCTCTCCATAGATAGATCTTGGTGACTCGTAGGAAATTTTGAATTTCTGCTACGTTCCCCAACAGTGGCATCATGAGCTAGGTCTATTGCGTAGATTTTATGCATGAGTAGAACACAAAGTAGTTGTGGGCGATGATTTATTCAATTTGCTCACTGTTACTAGTCTTATCTTGATTCGGCGGCATTGTGGGATGAAGCGGCCTAGACCGACCTTAGACGTACTCTTACATGAGATAGGTTCCACTGACTGACATGCACTTGTTGCATATGGTGGCTAGCGGGTGCCAGTCTCTCCCACTTTAGTCGGATCGGATTCGATGAAAACGGTCCTTATGAAGGGTAAATAGCAATTGGCATATCACGTTGTGGCTTTTGCGTAGGTAAGAAACGTTCTTGCTAGAAACCCATAGCAGCAACGTAAAACATGCAAACAACAATTAGAGGACGTCTAACTTGTTTTTTCAGGGTATGCTATGTGATGTGATATGGCCAAAAAGAATGTGATGAATGATATGTGATGTATGAGATTGATCATGTTCTTGTAATAGGAATCACGACTTGCATGTCGATGAGTATGACAACCGGCAGGAGCCATAGGAGTTGTCTTAATTTATTGTATGACCTGCGTGTCATTGAACAACGCCATGTAATTGCTTTACTTTATTGCTAAACCTTTAGGCATAGTAGTAGAAGTAATAGTTGGCAAGACAACTTCATGGATACACGATGATGGAGATCATGGTGTCATGCCGGTGACGATGATGATCATGGAGCCCCGAAGATGGAGATCAAAAGGAGCAAAATGATGTTTATCATGTTTATGCATCTTATTTTCTTAGAATGACGATAGTAAATAAGATGATCCCTCATTAAAATTTCAAGAAAGTGTTCCCCCTAACTGTGCACCGTTGCGAAAGTTCGTTGTTTCAAAGCACCACGTGATGATCGGGTGTGATAGATTCTAACGTCCACATACAACGGGTGTAAGCCAGATTTACACACGCGAAACACTTAGGTTGACTTGACGAGCCTAGCATGTACAGACATGGCCTCGGAACACAAGAGACCGAAAGGTCGAGCATGAGTCGTATGGTAGATATGAAGATGTTCAACGATGATGACTAGTCCGTCTCACGTGATGATCGGACACAGCCGAGTTGACTCGGATCATGTAATCACTTAGATGACGAGAGGGATGTCTATCTGAGTGGGAGTTCATAAGATGAACTTAATTATCCTGAACATAGTCAAAAGGTTTTTACAAATTATGTCGTAGCTCGCGCTTTAGTTCTACTGTTTTAGATATGTTCCTAGAGAAAATTTAGTTGAAAGTTGATAGTAGCAATTATGCGGACTGGGTCCGTAAACTGTGGATTGTGCTCATTCCTGCGTAGAAGGCTTATGTCCTTAATGCACCGCTCGGTGTGCTGAACCTCGAACGTCGTCTGTGGATGTTGCGAACATCTGACATACACGTTTTGATGTCTACGTGATAGTTCAGTAATGTTAAACGGATTATAATTGAGGCACCGAAGACGATTTTGAAACGCCGCGGAACATAGGGGATGTTCCAAGAGCTGAAATTGGGATTTCAGGCTTGTGACCACGTCAAGAGGTATAAGACCTCCGACGAGCTTCTTTGCCTACAAACTAAGGGAGAGAAGCTCAATCGTTGAGCTTGTACTCAGATTGTCTGGGTACAACAATCACTTGAATTGAGTGGGAGTTAATCTTCCAGATGAGATAGTGATGGTTCTCCATAGTCATTGCCACCAAGCTGCTAGAGCTTCGTGATGAACTATAACATATCAGGGATAGATATGATGATCCTTGAGCTATTCGCGATGTTCGACACCATGAAAGTAGAAATCAAGTAGGAGCATCAATTGTCGATGGTTAGTAAAACCACTAGTTTCAAGAAGGGCAAGGGCAAGAAGGGATACTTCATGAAACGGCAAAACAGTTGCTGCTCTAGTGAAAAACCCAAGGTTGAACCCAAACCTGAGACTAAGTGCTTCTGTAATAAGAGGAACGGACACTAAAGCAGAACCACCCTAGATACTTGGTAGATAAGAAGGTAGGCAAGGTCGACGGAAGTATATTGGACATACATCCTATTAATGTGTACTCTACTAGTACTCCTAGTAGCACCATGGTAATAGATAACGGTTCGGTTGCTAAGTGTTAGTAACTCGAAATAAAAGGCTACGGAATAAACGGAGACTAGCTAAAGGTGAGATAATGATGTGTGTTGGAAGTTTTTGCAAGGTTGATGTGATCAAACATCGCACGCTCCCTCTACCATCGAGATTGGTGTTAAACCTAAATAATTGTTATTCGGTGTTTGCGTTGAGCATAGACATGATTGGATTATGTCTATCGCAATACAGTTATTCATTGAAGGAGAATAATGGTTACTCTATTTATTTGAATAATACCTTCAATGGTCTTGCACCTAAAAGAATGGTTTATTGAATCTCGATCGTAGTGATACACATGTTCATGCCAAAAGATATAAGATAATGATGATAGTACCACATACTTGTGGCACTGCCATTTGAGTCATATTGGTATAAAATGCATGAAGAAGCTCCATGTTGATGGATCTTTGGACTCACTCATTTTTGAAAAGTTTGAGACATGCGAACCATGTCTGTTGGTATGTGCACATGAAGAAAGTCCATGCAGATGGATCGTTTGGACTCACTTGATTCTAAATCACTTGAGACATGCAGATCATACCACATTGGCAAGATGACTGAAAAGCCTCGTTTTTCAGTAAGATGGAACAAGAGAGCAACTTGTTGGAAGTAACACATTTTGATGTGTACAATCCAATGAGTGCTGAGGCATGCAGTGGATATTGTTATGTTCTTACTTCACAAATGATTTGAGTAGATGTTGAGTATATTTACTTGATGAAACACAAGTCTGAATTATTGAAAGGTTCAAGTAATTTTAGAGTGAAGTTGAAGATCTTCGTGACAAGAGGATAAAAATGTCTATGATATGATCATAGAGATGAACATCTGAGTTACGAGTTTGGTACACAATTAAGACATTTTGGAAATTGTTTCACAACTAACACCGCCTGGAACACCATACTGTGATGGTGTGTCCGAACATCATAACTGCACCCTATTGGATATGGTGCATGCCATGATGTCTCTTATCGAATTACCACTATCGTTCATGGGTTAGGCGTTAGAGAAAACCGCATTCACTTTAAATAGGGCACCACGTAATTCCGTTGAGATGACACCGTATGAACTATGGTTTAGAGAAACCTAAGTGGTCGTTTCTTGAAAGTTTGGGGTTGCAATGCTTATATGAAAAGGTTTCATCGTGATAAGCTCGAACCCAAAGCGGATAAATACATCTTCATAGGACACCCAAAACAGTTGGGTATACCTCCTATTTCAGATCCGAAAGCAAAAGATTGTTTCTAGAAACGGGTCCTTTCTCGAGGAAAAGTTTCTCTCGAAAGAATTGAGTGGGAGGATGGTGGAGACTTGATATGGTTATTGAACCGTCACTACAACTAGTGTGTAGCAGGGCACAGGAAGTAGTTCCTGTGGAACCTACACCAATTGAAGTGGAAGCTGATGATAGTGATCATGAAGCTTTAGATCAAGTCACTACCGAACCTCGTAGGACGACAAGGACGCCGAGGGAGTCCTGGATTAGGGGGTGTCCAGATGGCCGGACTAAGGCCTTTGGCCGGACTCTCGGACTATGAAGATACAAGATTGAAGACTCCGTCCTGTGTCCGGATGGGACTTTCCTTGGCGTGGAAGGCAAGCTTGGCGATACGATATGAAGATCTCCTCCCATTGTAACCGACTCTGTGTAACCCTAGCCCTCTCCGATGTCTATATAAACTGGAGAGTTTTAGTCTGTAGGACGAACAACAATCATACCATAGGATAGCTTCTAGGGTTTAGCCACTCCGATCTCGTGGTAGATCTACTCTTGTACTACCCATATCATCAATATTAATCAAGCAGGAGTAGGGTTTTACCTACATCGAGAGGGCGCGAACCTGGGTAAAAACATCGTGTCCCTTTTCTCCTGTTACCATCCGCCTAGACGCACAGTTCAGGACCCCCTACCCGAGATCCGCCGATTTTGACACCGACATTGGTGCTTTCATTGAGAGTTCTGCTGTGTCGTCACCATCAGGAAGGATGTCGCATCCCGTATTTAAAGACAGCGTCGTTGCTAAAGGAGCTTTGGCTGTCGACCAAACTCTCCGGCTAGACAGGTTTTTGATGACCGCCTGTCCGGCCGTCGCGCCGACGATGACCTCTCGGGCCATCGAAAGCAATCTTCACATCAGCTCGGAGCTTGGCGAGCTGTTAGATCCGATGGAGCTCTTCTCCTTGAACGAGCTCTTGGATGGCATCACGGCCCTGGGAGTCGCTACTGATTACGACCAGATTGGGCTTAAACCCGATCAAAGAGAGATTGACTCTCCCCAGATCACCCATCACGTCGAAGTGGTGGAAGAACAATGCGGCGAGTCTTCGCCTGCCCTAAGGATCAGATGCGTCCGGATTCCCGATCCCTCCAAGCCGGATACCCGCGGAGGGGAGGATGTCGCCCAAACCCTGAACCTAAAGTCAGACAGCAGGCCCGATTCATTGAATAATATCCGAGAAAGCAAGCTTACGAATTCGGAAACCGCTTGGCCCCTGAATCTTATATCGGGCAGGGTTCCAGATTTAATTCCACCCACCCACCCAACTATACGGGATTTATCCCTAATACGTCAAGAGTCCGGAGAAACAGTACACCACTACTGGGCCAGATTCCTCCTGGTTATGAACAGGATAAAGGACTGCCATGAGAAAGAAGCAATTTCACTCTTCTGTAACAACTGCACGGACATCGGAATCCTCAACGACATAAGTCGCCGCGAAATTACACGATTCGCCGACTTGACATCCATAGTACGAAAGTACTGTGCGACTGAAAGTGTTCGGAAAACCGAAGATAAATTCTAGGACAATCCGGCCCCGAATATAACACGAGTCCGAAACAAAAGGGCGCATTATCGCCAGGCATCTGAGCCAAACATCAAAAAACAAAAACCCTCTACAGGGTACAGGACCGTACTGGAAGGATGGCTCAATGGACCCTGTAAAATTCATAATTCAGGGAAAGACACACCAACGCACAGCCTCAGAGCATGTTGGATACTACGGCAGGTGGCCAGAAGTGGCGAGCTGCTTTTAACTCTAGCACCCGAAGAATACCTCCCCAGTATGGTGTCGATAGTCTTCGAGTCCTTCACATCAAACAATGCAAGGAAACGAACGCTCCTCAACCTTGCCGAAGTCTACCAAGTAGCAACAATAAACCCACGGAGTGACACAGCTATCACCTTTAATGCGAGTGACGAACCTAAATTCCGGACAGCCCGAGCACCAGCCGCATTGGTCCTCAGTCCTATAGTGGACGGCTTCCAACTTACAAAGGTACTCATGGATGGCGGCAGCGAACTCAACCTCATCTACGAGGAAACCCTGCGAAAAATGGAAATTGACTGGAGCCGCATTGAGCATAGCAACACAACGTTTAGCGGAATAATCCCAAGCCGGGAAGCGTGCTGTTCAGGAAAAATCACACTGGATGTGGTGTTCGGCACGCCGGACAATTACAGATCCGAGGAGGTCACGTTTCAAGTGGCCCCGTTCAGCAGCGGATACCATGCTCTGCTACGGGGAGAAGCGTTTACAATTTTCCAAGCCATACCCCATTACGGGTACATGAAGCTCAAAATTCCTGGACCCAACGGAATCATCACTCTCGCAAGTGATCCGTACATAGCGCTCCGCACTGAAAACAAGACAACCGCACTGGCCCTGGAGGCATTATCTGAGGCCCTAGCGGCCGAGGAATTAACGGCGTTGCACTCTATGGTGGACAGGGATGATGTGATACTAGACAAGAGATCCAAGTCCACCTCTTTTAAACCAGCGGACGAAAGAGTCAAATTCCAAGTCCATCTAACGGACCCTACAAAAACGGCCTCCATCGGGGCACAATTAAAACCCTATGTAGACGCCGCACTCAGAGACTTCCTGCGAGAAAATTGGGACATTTTTGCCTGGCATCCCTCGGATATGCCAGGAATCCCACGCAGGCTGGCCGAGCACAGCCTGAACATCCTAAAAGGGTTTAAACCCGTCAAGCAGACCCTACGGCGTTTTTCTGAACCCAAGAGACAAGCCATGGGAGAGGAGCTAGCAAAACTGCTAGAAGCCGGATTCATCAGAGACATAAAACATCCGGACTGGCTAGCAAACCTGGTGATGGTACCAAAGAAGGACAAATCTTGGCGCCTATGTGTCGATTTCATAGACCTGAACAAGGCCTGTCCAAAGGACCCTTTCCCACTCCCCCGAATTGACCAAATCATCGACGCCACCACATGACACGACTCATTGTGTTTCCTCGATGCATACTCTGGCTAACATCAAATCAAGATGGCAGAGGCAGACCAAGCCGCAACGGCATTCATCACCCCATACGGCCCATTCTACTTCAACATGATGCCCTTCGGGCTCAAAAACGCCGGCGCAACATATCAGCGCATGATTCAGACATGTCTGGCCAACCATATCGGCAAAACAGTTGAAGCATACGTAGATGACGTGGTCGTCAAAACAAAACACGTCGATACTCTAGTAGACGACTTGAGGCTCATGTTCGACAATCTCCGAACATATGACATTAAGCTCAACCCGGAAAAATGCATTTTCGGCATACTAGCCGGAAAGCTCTTGGGCTTCATCGTATCCGGTAGAGGAATTGAAGCAAACCCAGCCAAGATCCGAGCTCTGTCACAATTGGATACCCCAAAGGACCTCAAACAAATACAAAAACTGACAGGATGCGTGGCGGCTCTAAGCCGCTTTATCTCCCGCTTAGGAGAAAAGGCATTACCCCTCTATCGCCTCCTGTGGCGCACTGACCACTTCGAGTGGACGGATGCCGCCACGGCCGGACTCGAAGAAATAAAAGCCATACTGGCAACAAATCGGGTCCTGGCTGCGCCCAACACGGGCGAACCAATGCTATTATACATCGCGGCAACCCATCAAGTTGTAAGCGCGGTGCTCGTCGTCGAACGAGAAGCGGACGGACACAAGTTCCCCCTCCAAAAACCAGTGTACTATGTGTCCACTGTACTAACTCCATGCAAGTCACGGTACGCGCATTATCAAAAGATAGCATACGCGGTGTTCATGGCATCCCGGAAGCTGCGACACTACTTTCAAGAGTGCTCCATAACAGTGGCATCCGAAGTACCCCTTAATGATATTATAAACAACTGCGACGCAACGGGCCGGATTGCCAAATGGGCCATCGAGCTCCTCCCATTCGACATAACCTACAAGCCAAGGCGAGCTATTAAGTCGCAGGTTTTGGCTGACTTCATCGCCGAATGGACTGAAGCCGAACTCCCTAAAGAGTACGGCGCATACTCCAACTGGATCATGCACTTCGACGGCTCCAAAATGTTGGCTGGCCTGGGGGCTGGCGTCGTTTTGACGTCCCCAACCGAAGACACAGTCCAATACGTACTTCGGATAATGTACACGGATTCCAACAACGCAGCCGAATATGAGGCCCTTTTACATGGCCTCCGGATGGCACTCTCCATGGGCATTCAATGCCTAGAGGTCCACGGGGATTCAAATCGTGCAATATCCCAAATAAATGGAGACTTCGACGCCAAGGATCCAAAAATGGCAGCTTACCACAATGCCATCTTAAAGATGTCAGCTCGGTTTGAGGGGCTGAAATTTCATCACATAGCCCGGGAAAATAACCAAGCAGCAGATGTGCTGGCACGCATTAGCGCCAAGCGCGAGGCTGTCCCTCCCAACATCTTCCTAGAAAGGCTGTTCAAGCCATCTGTATCATGGGAAGGAGAATCCGGAAACAATAGCCCGGACACAACTACACTGCCCCTCACCGAACATTCTGACACAGTTGGGGGCTCCGCCAACGAAACAACGTTGTCAGCCCACGCAATAAGGGCAGTCATTGCCCCTTGGACAGAACCATTCCTAGCCTACCTAACTAGGCAGGAACTTCCCGAGGACCAAAACAAGGCCCGCTGCATAGTGCGGTGATCTAAAGCCTACAAAGTCCACAAGGGAGAGCTTTACAAGAAAAGCACAACAGGAGTCCTTCAAAGGTGTATCTCCGAAGAGGAAGGGCGAGACCTTTTGGCTGAAATTCATGCCGGACTCGGCGGGCACCATGCCACAGCCCGGGCCCTTGTAAGCAAGGCCTTCCGTACCGGATTTTATTGGCCAACGGCCCGAGCAGACGCTCAGGACTTAGTGCAACGGTGTGTTGGTTGCTAGTTATTCGCCAACCAAAGCCACATGCCGCCTACCACCCTACAAACTATACCCATTACCTGGCCTTTCGCGGTCTAGGGGCTTGACATGGACGGACCCCTTAAAGGAGGAACCCACAAGCAAAAATATCTACTGGTCATGGTGGACAAATTCACCAAATGGATAGAAGCCAAGCCTGTAAAGACGGCCGAATCGGGACCAGTGATAGACTTCATATCCGGGGTCGTACACCGTTACGGCGTCCCCCACAGCATCATAACCGACAGCGGCACAAACTTCACCGCCGATGAAGTCAAACTTTGGTGCAAAAACATGGGCATCAAGCTCGACTATGCTTCAGTCTATCATCCTCAAACTAACGGTCAAGTCGAACGAGCCAATGGTCTCATTATGAGCGGCATCAGACCCAGACTAGTGCGATCCCTCAAGGAATCTAACATGCACTGGGTAGAGGAGCTTGACTCCGTACTCTGGGGCTGCGGACCACGCCGAATCGCACTACCAGGTTCACACCATTTTTTATGGTATACGGCGCACACGCAGTACTGCCATGCGACATAATCCATGACTCACCTCGAGTGCGCATGTACGAAGAAATTGAAGCCGAGCTCGATCGGCAGGACAACTTGGACGCATTGGAAGAGGAGCGCGACGTGGCAAAAGCTCGTTCCGCATTCTACCAACAACAGGCTCGAAGATACCAAAACAGAGAAGTACGGGCCAAAACCTATAACGTTGGCGAACTAGTTCTACGCCTGCCGGACAAGAAAAAGGATAAATTAAAGGCCAAATGGGAGGGGCCCTTCATCATCGACCAAGTACTCACCGGCGGAGCGTACCGTCTGCGAAGCGCATCGGATAACCGACTCAAGCCGAACCCATGGAACGCAGCACGCCTACGAAGGTTCTACGCCTAGTGCCGGACTCCGTGTTCGTTTCCTTCCCTAGTCC